>NC_080680.1:15051260-15354290 GCF_030445035.2 Dasypus novemcinctus | reverse complement strand
CCCCTCGTCCCAAGCGGGACCGACCCCTCGTCCAAAGCTGGACCGACCCCTCGTCCGCAGCCAGACCCCACCTCTACCGACCGAGCAAACCGTCGCATATTACCTTGGCTGATTTTCCTATGTTGAACTACTCTTCCATTCTGTGGATAAAACCCATTTGGGGGGAGTGGGTGTAGTTTAGTGGTTGTGCTGTAGCAGAGAGAAGTTGGGTGATCTCAGTATTGAGGGCCAGGACGCAAGACTCTCCTGAGAAGGAAGGTTTATTAACTCCTAGCCCGGCCCTGCGGACTTCTGTCCAAAGACCAAGCCCTGAATAGGATTTCTAGGTCCCTTTTATACAGAGGATGTAGGAATGGGGGTCAAGTGGCGCTTTTATGCAAAAAGGATTTTCTTTGTTAGTTTCTTAGAGTTTTAGGGGTTTGTTTACATACTAGGTAGGTTTGGATTAACATATCGTCCACATACCAGGTAAACTTGAATTAACGTATCGCCCACATTCCCATTCCGTCTAGATGTAAGTTTGAATATATATTCCATCTGCATCCTTCTTGAATATTCAAATCCTATAGAGCCTATATCACTTAACTGGCTTTCCGGAAACTAGACAAACTTGGATATAGAATTAGGTAACTTTGAATTCATGCACAGGCCATATTAGTTGAGTACCTATTTTGTATGTATGAGGTCCCAGTTTCAATCCCCCATACCTCATAAAACAAACAAGCAAACAAACAAACAGAAAAAACCCAAAACCATTTGGTCATCAAGTCTAATCCTTTTACTATGCTGTTTGATTGACTTTACTAGTATTTTTAAGTATTTTTACATCTATATTGATAAAGGTTATTGACCACTTTTAGTGTCTTTGGCTTTAGTATCAGAGTAATAGTGGCCTCATTGAATGAGTTAAAAAGTGTTCCTTCTTCAATTTTTTATAAGGGTTTAAGAAAGATTCATATTAATTCTTCTTGGAATATTTGCTAGACTTAACCCGTAAAGCCATCTGTTTGGGCAATTTCTTTGTTTTTGTTTTGTTTTACTTAGGCCAGTAAAAAGAATTTATTTGGGAAATGGAAAGAACAGCACTTGTTGAGAAATGGGAGAGAAAGAGGAAATACACACCAAGATTTGGTACAGGCTCCTCTATGGAGAGAGAGCCATTTCTTTGTTTTTAAGATTTTTGATTACTATTCAATCCTTTACTTGTTCTACACCTATTCAGATTTTCTATTTCTTGAAACTCTTTTGATATTTTGTATGTTATCAAGAATTTATCCATTTCATCCCAGGTATCCAATTTTTTGGTATACAATCTTTCCTAGTATTTTCCTGTAATTCTGTTTATTTTTATAAGGTGGGTAGTAATGCCCCCATTTTTATTTCTCATTTTAGTGTTTTGAGTCTTTTGTCTTAGTCAATCTAGCTAAAGGGTTGTTGATTAACCTTTTCAAAGAACCAATTTTTGGTTTCTTAATTTCCCTTTTTTTTTTTAATTGCCTATTTCGTTTATCTCTACTCTGATGATATATATTTCCTTATTTTAGCTTAGCTTAAGGTGCTCCTCTTGTTCTAGTTCTTCAAGTTGTAACTTTAGGTTATTGAGTTGAGATTTTTCTTTCTCATTGGCTTTTACAGCTATAAATTTCCTCCTGAGCACTGCTTTCATTACATCCCCCAAATTTTGGTATCTTGTATTTTCATTTTCATTTGCCTCTAGTATTTTCTAGTTTCCCTTTTGATTTCTTCTTTGTCCCATTCATTGTTTAGGAATTTATTATTTAATTTCCACATAATTCTGAATTTTCCCATTTCCCCTCTGTTATTGATTTCTAGTTTTATTCTGTTGTGGACAATTAATATAGTTTGTATAATTTCACTTGTTTTAAAATTTTTTACTTGTTTTGAGACCTTATATCTGGTCTATCTTGAAGAATGTTCCATGTGCACTTAAGATGAATGTGTATTCTGCTATTTTTTTGGTGATGTTTGTATGTCTGTTACCTCTAATTAGTTTATAGTGTTAAGTCCTCTACTTCCTTATTTTAATTTTTAATCTTTTTTGAGGAGGTAATGAAAATTGAACCCGGATCTTCATACATGGGAAGCAGGTGCTCAACCACTGAGCTACACCCTCTCCCCTCCTTATTGATATTTTATCTAGTTTTCTTTCCATTATTTAAAGTGGGATGTTGAGGACTCCAACTGTTATTTGAGAACTATATAATTCTGCCTTCAATTTTGTCAATTTTTGCTTCATTTTGGGGGTATTCTCTTACAGGAGCAAACCTGTATATAATTGTTAAATCTTTTGGTGCATCGATCCTTTTATCAATGTGTAATGTCCTAGGGGTGTGGGGTATGGAGGAACCTCTTATGCTTTTTAATGTAACATTTTTTGTGATCTACATATTTTTTTTTAAAAAGACAATTTAATAAAAGAAATTTAAAATTTAAAAAAGTAATGTTCTATGTCTCTCTCTTTTTTTAAGATTTATCTTTTATTTATTTCTCTCCCCTTCCCCCCTACCCCAGTTGTCTGCTCTCTATGTCCATTTGCTGTGTGTTCTTCTGTGACCGCTTCTATCCTCATCAGCAGCACTGGGAATCTGTGTTTCTTTTTGTTGCGTCATCTTTTTTTTTTTTTTAAAGATTTATTTTATTTTTATTTATTTAATTCCCCCCCTCCCCGGTTGTCTGTTCTCTGCGTCCATTTGCTGCATCTTGTTTCTTTGTCCGCCTCCGTTGTTGTCAGCGGCAGGGGAAGTGTGGGCTGCACCATTCCTGGGCAGGCTGCACCCTCCTTCACGCGGGGCGGCTCTCCCTACGGGTGCACTCCTTGCGCGTGGCCCCCACGCAGGGGACACCCCTGCGTGGCACGGCACTCCCCGCGTGCATCAGCACCGCGCATGGGCCAACCCCACACAGGTCAAGGAGGCCTGGGGCTCGAACCGCAGACCTCCCATGTGGTAGACGTACGCCCCAACCACTGCACCAAGTCCGTTTCCCTTGTTGTGTCATCTTGTTGTTGTGTCAGCTCTCCATGTGTGCGGCGCCATTCTTGGGTGGGCTGCACTTTCTGTTGAGCTGGGCGGCTCTCCTTACGGGGCACACTCCTTGTGCGTGGGGCTCCCCTACACAGGGGACACCCCTGCGTGGTACAGCCCTCCTTGCGCGCATGAGCACTGCGCATGGGCCAGCCCCACACGGGTCAAGGAGCCGGGGGTTTGAACCGTGGACCTCCCATGTGGTAGGCGAGCGCCCTATCCATTGGGCCAAGTCTGCCTCCCTCCTCCTATGTCTCTTGTAATAGATTTTATGCAGATTGTAAAATATATAAAATCTCTCTTGAAGCAGATCTTACACAAATGCAGTTTATGCAAACATCTTATACTAGATTTTATGCCAATGTAGCCAATGTATGCATTTGTCTTTCATGTCACGTAGTTAAAAAAAGAGGATTTACGCACCAAGAATACAATTACACTGTTTTTATTTTTTCATTTTTTACATGAATGCTATATGTTACTCCGTTAACACAAAGTAATAACTACAGTAACACCAAATCTGCTTTGGTCTATTTTTGTACCCCCCTCCCCCCCCACTTATTTTTGTCCATTCCTCAATCTTGAGGAATTTGGGACAAGGTCCACTCTGACTGCTTCAGGCTGATGAGGGACATAGATATCATGGGACAGAAGGAAGGAGTTGTTTTGCTTGCAGTTGAAGATATTTGTTTTGTGGATGGGACTGGTCCATCATCATCATCATTTTGTTAGTTGTCCAAGGCAAGCCCAAGGAACTGGAGAGTAGGAGTTAGCCACAATTCTGCTGGATTTCAGGGCTCAACCAACATATAAATAATCTGAAGATTTAAATCTCTTAACCAGTACCTTGAAAATTATAGGTTCAAATAAAAGGAGTACAAGAATCATAATTAGGGGAATTATTAATGAGTATAATTTTGTTAATATTGGAGAAGTAGATTTTCATATCGTCCCAGATAGAGCCTGTAGCAGTTTGATATAGTTGATGAATTCCAAAAAGAAATATTGGATTATGTTTGTAATCTGATCTGTACCTGGGCATAATTGAGTTATGATTAGGGCATTGCATCAGGGGGTGGGGACTTACAGATAAAAGGCATGGCGAAGAACATGGGGATTTCTGATATTAGAGTTTGACGTTGAAGACCCGGGAAGTCAGCATGCAGAGAAAAGAGAAGCCAGACCCAGGAAGGAAGGAACTTTGAAGCCAGAGTAAAGCAAGCCCAAGGAATGTAGGAACCCAGGAAGCCTGAACCCTCACAGACGTTGGCAGCCATCTTGTTCCAAATAGACTTTGGTGAGGGAAGTAACTTATGCTTTATGACCTGGTGTCTGTAAGCTCCTACCCCAAATAAGTACCCTTTATAACGCCCAGCAGATTTCTGGTATTTTGCATCAGCACCCCTTTGGCTGACTAATACAGGGCCCTTCTGGGGTATTGATTTCATGAGGCCATGTGGTTTGCCTATGGTGTCCAGATGTCTCTAGAGCCCTTGGGAGCACTTTTGTTTGAGGTTTTGTTTATTATGGCAGTTTGTGAAATCTGTCTAAGACCTGTATAAGCATAACCTCTGGAATAACCTCCCCACTGACTTTGATTCTCTTAGCCATAAAAATTCTTATTTTTGTCTAATAGTTCCTCCTTTTGGTCAAGGTCTTTTTCCAAATGCATCACTGATTGACACTTGGTAATAATCCCTTGGTGCCAGGTAGTCACATACTCTGGGAGCCATACCCCATGTTGGGGGCAAGGTAGTATGTTATTTGCAGAGTGCGCCTTAGAGGGAGGCCACAAGGAATACTTCAGGCGGTAACTTTTAGGCATTAATTATAATTAAGTTTGTTTTCATTACCACGGGAGTAAGATTTGTAAGTACAAGCATTAAGATTGATGGCTTGGCTTATTGGCCTGTTTTCTTTTATTACGCAAGGCTTATATATTCCAGAGTTTTTAACATCTTATTTGACAAAGTAACAGGACTTGCCCACGTGGGAATTTTAATATTTTGTTAGCTACTATGTGGGTGTCTATCTATCCAGAATATATACCTATGGCAACAAGGATACATTTATATCCCATAGAAGTGTGCTTTCAGTGCATTTTTGCCCATATACCCCTCCCCACTATCAATACCCTGTACTAGTGAAATAACTTTGTTATAGATCCTGAAAGAACATTCTTACATCTGTATCTTACATCACTATCTTCAGTGACCATATAGTTTATTGTGTTATAAAATCCCGTTTTATCCTCTAGCTTTCCTTTCAGCAACATATATGACCCCAAATTTCCCCTTTAATACATTCTCACACTCACTTCAGTTCAGCACTGTTAATTACTCACATTGCTGCACCACCGTCACCTCCGTCCATTTCCAAATCATTACAATCAACCTAATTATAAATTCTGCACAGATTAAGCATCAACTAACTATTCTCCCATTCTGTCTCCTGGTAAGCTATCTTCAAGACTTCAAGACTCTTCTTCCATCAGTCTGCTCACTATACTAAGTTCATATCAGTGGAATCCTTTTCTGTCTATTTTTTTCAGTCAACAAAAAGGTTCTCATTGTTCTTGCATGTTGCCACATGTGTCATTACTTCTTTCTTACAGCTGAATAAGATTCCATTTTATGTATATACCATGTTTTGTTTATCCATTCATCTGTTGATGGACACTTGGGTTCCTTCCATCTTTGGCAATTGCAAATAATGCTACTATAAACATGTATCCATTCATGTCCTTCCTTTCAATTCTTCTGAGTATATCTATACATAGTCACGGGATTGCTGGATCATATGGTAATTCTATACTTAGCTTTCTAAGGAACCGCCAAACTGTCCTCCACATTGGCTGTATCATTCTACATTTCCACTAGCAGTTATTGAGTGCTCCTATTTTTCTACATCCTCTCCACCACTTGTAGTTTTCTTTTTATTTTTTAATAGCAGCCAGTCTAGTATGTGTGAAATGATATCTTATAGTTTTGTGTGCATTTTCCTAAGAGTTAATGATATTGAGCATCTTTTCATATGCTTTTTAAAATATTTTTTTTTATTTTTCTAGGTTCCACTTTATTAAGAATATTTTTAGTCATGATCTGCAGAAGTTAGTCCTGGGCAAATTGAAGTTAAATCTTCTTTATCTTCATAGGATATTCCATACCAAATACAGTACAGATGTTCTTCTCTTAAATAATTAGTCAATATTTGTAAATTTTCCAGTGTACCTAAATCTTCACTTTCATATTCATCTTCATCCTGTTCATTTTCTTCCTCTTCCTCTTCTTCATTCTCCTGTTCAGGCCTCAACTGGTACCATGCCTCCCTGGGAACCTGAATATTCTGGCTATCCAATTGTTGACAGGCTTGCTGGCTTCTTTTAAGGTCTTCTAGCTTCATTTCATCTTCCTTATTCTTAAGCCTCATTCGAAACTGTTCGCAGCTTCTTCTTCGGCTTGGTTTTTCATATGAACCTCCTTAGCTTTCTAATTTTTCCTCTGCTTTCCGTTTTAATACTGCTTCATGACCAATGCCACTTTTCCCAGTTTTGACATTGAGAGGAATTGGTTCCACAATGCCATCTCCACTCTTGCCAAGAACCTGACCACTTTTATATCCCATCCTCTGGAGTAAAGCAAACCCTTTGTTTTCACAGCCTAGTGCATTTTTCAACCCAATGTCACATCTTTCTTTTTTTCTTCTTTTAAACTCTTCTGCCTATTTTTCAAATTACCCTCTATTTGCTTTTCTTCTTTTTGATGAGATTCTCGGATTTGCCTCAGCATTGGTAATTCTGGTCTAATATCTTCTTGGACATTAATTAAGGAATCAGACATGTAGTCCTCTTCTGCCATGTTCAACTTCATATGGCAATTGAATCTGGCAGTGCCACTTATCCCCCTCCCCATGTGCTTTTTAATCATTTCTATTTCCTCTTTAGAAAAATATTCCAGTCTTTTGCCCATGTTTAAGTTGGGTTGTTTGTCTTTTTTTGTTGAGTTTTAGGATTTCTTTATATATGCTAGATATTAAACCGTTATCAGATATATGATTTCCAAATATTTTCTCCTACTCAGTAGGTTGCGTTTTCACTTTCTTGACAATATCCTTTGAAACACAAACATATTTATGTATTTTTTTCTTTAGTTGCTTGCTCTTTAGGTGTAAAGTTTATGAAATAATTTTCTACCACAAGATCTTGTATATGCTTCCCTACATTATCTTCTAGGTGTTTTGTGATTCTTGCTCCTATATTTAAGTCTTCGATCCATCTTGAATTAATATTTTTGTATAGGGTGAGACATAGGGATCATCTTTCATTCTTTAGGATATGGATATTCAGTTCTCCCAGTACCATTTGTTGAAGAGACTATTCTGTCCCAGTTGAGTGGACTTAGCAGCCACGTGAAATATCAGTTGGCCGTAGACTTGATATCATGTATATATTTCTACATGTAGATATTTCTGAACTCTCAATTCAATTCTTTTTTTTTAATATTTTTTTTCTTCTTTATTTTCTTTTAAATGTTACATTCAAAAAATGTGAGGTCCCCATATACCCCCCACCCCCCTCACTGCACTCCTCCCACATCAACAACCTCTTTCATCATTGTGGGACATTCACTGCACCTGGTGAATACATTTTGGAGCACTGCTGCACCACATGGACAGTGGTCTACATTGTAGTCTACACTCTCCCCCATTCCACACAGTGGGCCATGGCAGGACACACAATATCCGGTATCTGTCCCTGCAGCACCACCCAGGACAACGCCAAATCCTGAAAATGCCCCTACATCATATCTCTTCTTCCCTCTCCCTACCATCAGCAGCTACTGTGGCCACTTTCTCCAAATCAATATTATAATTTCTTCCCTTACTAATCACAATAGTTACCCAGCAAAAACCAGTAAGTCCACTCTAATCTATACTCTATTCCTCCCTCCTGTGGATCCTGGGATGGTTAAGTCCAGTCCCCCTCTACATCAAGAGGGGACTTACATTCCACATGGATGATGGATGCAATCCTCCTGCTTGCAGTTATAGGCACTCCTGGTTCCCTGGTGTGGAATATGACCCTCTTCACCTCCCTGTCAGCTGGCCAGGGTAAGTCCAAGAAACCAAAGGGTGGGAGCTGCAAGTCCGCTGAGACCCGGGACCTGGCTGTCACATAGACAGTTCAGAGATTCAGGTCTCCTGAGTATACACCAACCCAAATGCCAACCACAGGTCTGGTAAAAGTAACAGAAGAGGCATGTGTAGAAAAGTCATCTGAGTCCAACTCCATCACACTCAGGAACACAAACTCCAAAGTAGGGCCAACTGACATGGCATTGAACTCCAGAGCCATCTGCCATGACCCTAGAACCTGTGGGTCTCTGTAGCCCTCAGGAGAACCAGTACCTGGGTTTCTATCTACTTTGGCTGTCTCTGGTACTCTGCTGAGGCATGCATAAGGATTACCCCTCTGATGACCACCTGCCTCTTTTTTGGAAACTTATAGCCATATAGCCTCATTTGTCCTTTCCATTTCCCCATTTTATCGAAGGTCAAAAAACAGTTTTTAACACCTGATATTACATGTAGGCTGAGATATTCTGCTGGTCTGAGTTGATCCTTTTATTCAAGGTCTTTTTCTAGTTGCATCACCAGCTGGTGCTTGGTAGTGATCCCTCTGCACCAGGGAGGCTCACCCCTGGGAGTCATGTCACATGCTGGGGGGAAGGTAATGAATTTACATGCTGAGTTTGGCTTAAAGAGTGGCCATATTTGAGCAACATGAAGGCTCTCAGGAGGTAACTCTTATGCACCCTGCAGCTTTAGGCCTAGTTCATATTTCAGGCACACAGGTTCATTATTGAAGCCATCAGTATCAACAGCTCATTGTTGGACCATCCATCTTTATTGGTCTTTGCTATTGCACTTGGGGGATTGTTGCTGTTCCATTGGGGAATGTGATAGAGCTCCCCTGGCTAGGAACTCAGCACTCTCTCAGTTGTCATTTTTAACTGAAACCACAATGAAAATATCCAAACATTTTTATGTACCCTGTATACATGCCCTGGAAAACTCCCTCCAAACCATGTGTTCCCTATCAATAACACCCCACACCAGTGTTCCTACCTGCCATAGTTCAACCTCTCTGTAGTCAAAAACATCTTTAAAAAGAAGCCTAATATATTGCCAAGTTCCATTAATATAAAATGGAATATAGTGATGGGTTTAAAGGTTAGATATAGAATACATAGTAATTAAGAAAAATAAAGGAAAAATAAATTGGGGTATCAAAAAATGAAAAAGGTTGTTTTTGACATTTTGCCTTTCATCACTGCTACAAGTGTTGCCCTGTATGTACAGTGGCAAGGCAGTTTGTTCCATTTCTTCCTCAGTGTCTACATCGTTTCTTTTTTTTCTTCTAATTATTAAGTTTCTCTTCACATAAGTTTTAGATCACAGTAATTCACATACACAATATATGGTACTCCCACATATCCAACATCAAACCCTTTGTCCCTTCCCCAGCAATGATCTTTTTGCATGTTCATATTATATTTGCTGCAACTGATGTACAGATATTGAAACAATAGCTTTCAAACATGGTTCCATTTGAGTTTACATTATGGTTTATATTTTCAACTATAAAATTTTCTAAATTTTTAGTTATCTTATGTTTTACATTATGGTTTGCCTTTTAGCCTACAGACTTTTATACATTTTTGGTGTAATTTAACTTGTCCTATATCCAACATTGCATGATCTTTTGGACACTTCTACTGCCCCACAGTTACATTGATTCCATCTATTCAACACCTCTTTCCCCCCCCTCTCAGGACCCACCATGATAATAATCAATCTTCATTGCTTGAAGGACCATATTCAGAGATACTTGCAGCAATGTTGAGGGCCCACCATGATAATCAATCTTCATTGCTTGAAGGACCATATTCAGAGATACTTGTAACATACTCGACTGCCCTAACCCATTGGGGGCCACCAAGTCTCTCGAGAGATACAATTCCCTCTGTTTGAGAACATCAGTCCTCCCCAGGATGTGGGTATACCTTCACTCTCATTGTATCGGTCTCCACCCAATGGTATAACCCATTATGACAAAATGAGTACTCACACACTCCCTAGAAGCTTGCCCTGTGTCAGATGCCCCCCCTTAAGCATCTTAAACAGGTAACCTTCCATATTATATTTTTTAAAGAGTTTTCTCTACATTATAATTTCAACCACATACCTGACAATCTCCTATTTTCAAATGTCCCCCCACCCCCAAATTCTTGGGCCATCTGACCCTTTCTCCCATCCCTAGTGCACCTCAAGCCCACAAAGCCCCACCCAAGGATATCTCTATGCCCCCATTTTATCCCTTCCTTGTACAAATACTTACCTCCAGCTTATCATAGATTTCACCCACGTAGGTGTCAGCTTACAACCTTCCTCTGCCCCCTAACTTCCTTTAAGTTTATCATCCAGTCTCTAGCTCTCTGAGGCAGCTTGGTTTACTTATTTCATATCAGAGAGGTCATGTAGTATTTGTCCTTCAGTGCCTGGGTTGCTTCACTCAACATAAGGTTCTCAAGATTCATCCATGTTACCACATGTGTTTGTACTGTATTTGTTCTTAAAGCCGAGTAGTATTCCATTGTATGTATATACCACATTTTATTTATCCATTCATCTGTTGATGGGGATTTGGGTTGATTCCAACTTTTGGCAATAGTGAATAGTGCTGCTATGAACATTGGTGTGCATATATCAGTTTGTGTCCTTGTTTTCAGATCTTCGGGGTTTATACCCAGCAGTGGAATTGCTGGGTCATATGGCAAATCTATAGCCAGTTTTTTGAGAAACCACCAAACTGTCCTCCAGAATGGCTGGATCCTTCTGCATTTCCACCAGCAGTGAATGAGTGTTCCTATTCCTCTACATCCTCTCCAACACTTGTAATCTTCTGATTTTTTGATAACTGCCAGTCTTAAGGGAGTAAGATGGTATCTCATTGTTGTTTTGATTTGCATTTCCCTCACAGCTAGTGATTTTGAGCATTTTTTCATGTGTTTTTTAGCCATTTCTGTATCTTCTTTGGAGAGGTGTCTGTTCAAATCTTTCCCCCATTTTTAAATGGGCTGTTTGTCTTTTTATTTTTGAGATATAGGAGTTCTTTATATATGCAAGATATAAGTCTCCTGTCATATATGGTTACCAAATATTTTCTCCCATTGCATAGGCTCTCTTTTCACTTTTCCTGACAAACTCCTTTGAGGTGCAGAAGGCTTTAATTTTGAGGAAGTCCCATTCATCTATTTGTTCTTTTACTGCTCGTGCTTTTGGTGTGAAGTTCATGAAGCTGTTTCCTATTACAGGGTCCTGTATATGCTTCCCTGCATTGCTTTCCAAGGTCTTTATGGTCTTGGTTCTTATATTTAGGTCTTTGATCCATCTTGAGTTGATTTTTGTATAAGCTGTGAGTTGGTAATCCTCTTTCATTCTTTCACATATGGATATCCAGTTCTCCAGGAACCATTTGTTGAAGAGGCCATTCTCTCCCAGTTGAGAGGGTTTGGTGGCCTTGTCAAACACCATATGACTGTATATATGAGGATCTATATCAGAATTCTCAATTCAGTTCCATTGGTCAGTGTGTCTATCCTTGTGCCAGTACCATGCCATTTTCACTACTGTAGCTTTGTAGTATGTTTTGAAGTCAGGTAGTGTGATTCCTCCAATTTCATTTTTCTTTTTCAATATGTCTTTGGCTATTCAGGGCCTCTTTCCTTTCCAAATAAATTTCCTAGTTAATTTTTCTAGTTCATTAAAGAATGCTGTGTTGGTTTTTATTGGGATTGCATTGAATCTGTAGACAGTTTTGGTAGGATAGACATCTTAATGATATTTAGTCTTCCTATCCATGAACAGGAAATATTCTTCCATTTATTTAAGTCTTCTTTGATTTCCTTTGAAAGTGTTATGTAGTTTTCTGTGTATAATTCTTTTACATCTTTAGTTAAATTTATTCCTAGGTATTTGATTTTTTAAATTTACTATTGTCAGTGGTATTTGATCCCTGATTTCCTCCTCAAATTGCTCATTATTGGTGTATAGAAATGGTACTGATTTTTGTGCATTGATCTTGTAACCTGCAACTTTACTGAAATCATTTATAAGTTCTAGAAGCTTTGTTGTAGACTCTTCAGGGTTTTCTATGTATAAGATCATATCATCTGCAAATAGTGAAATTTTGACTTCTTCCTTTCCAATTTGGTTGCCTTTTATGTCTGGTTCTTGCCTCAGTGCTTGAGCAAGTACGTCTAAGACTATGTTAAATAGAAGGGGTGATAATGGGCATCCTTGTCTTGTTCCTGATCTTAGAGGGAAAGATTTTAGGATTTCACCATTGTAAATGATGTTAGCTGTGAGTTTTTCATATATACTCTTTATCATGTTCAGAAAGTTTCCTTGTATTCCAATCTTTTGCAGTGTTTTTATCAAGAAAGGGTGCTTTGTTTTGTCAAATGCTTTTTCTGTGTCTATATATGTGTTTTTTCCCCCTTCAATCTGTTTATATGGTGTATTGCATTAATTGATTTTCTTATGTTGAACTATCCTTGCATACCAGGAATGAATCTCACTTGGTCATGGTATATAATTTGTTTAATGTGTTGTTGAATAAGATTAGCAAGTATTTTGTTGAGGATTTTCACGTCTAGGTTCATTAGAGAAATTGGTTTGTGATTTTCCTTTCTTGTGGTGTCCTTGTGTGGCTTTGGTACTAGAGTAATGTTGGCATCATAGAACGAGTTAGGCAATGTTCCTTCTGTTTTGATTTACTGGGAGAGTTTCAGCAAGATTGGGGTTAGTTCTTTCCGGAATGTTTGGTAGAATTCACCTGTGACGCTGTCTGGCCCAGGGCTCTTCTCAGTTGGCAGGTTTTTAATGACTGATTCTATCTCTTTACTTGTGATTGGTTTGTTTGAGATTGTCAATTTCCTCTTTTGTCAATGGATGCTGCTTATGTGTTTTTAGGAATTTGTCCATTTCCTCTAAATTGTCCTTGTTGGAATATAGTTTTTCAAAGTATCCTCTTATTTCTGTGGGGTCAGTGGTGATATCGCCTTTCCCTTTTCTTATTTTGCATATTTGCATCTTCTCTCTTTTTTTCTTTGTTAGTCTAGCTAAGGGTTTGTCAATTTTATTGATCTTCTCAAAGAACCAGCTCTTTGTTTTGTTTATTTTTTTTAGTGCTTTCTTATTTTCTATTTCATTTAGTTCTGCCCTGATCTTTATTATTTCTTTCTTTCTCCTTTGGAGTTAGTTTCTTGTTTTTTATTACTAATTCCTCCAAGTGTAGTTCTTCAATTTTAGCTCTTTCTTCTTTTCTGATGTATGATTTTATGGTTATGGATTTCCCTCTCAGTACTGCTTTTGCTGCATCCCATAAGTATGGATATGTTGTGTTATCGTTTTCATTAGTTTCAAGGTAGTTATTGATTTCTTTTGTGATTTCCTCCTTGACCCACACTTTTTCTAAGAGTGTGTTGTTTAACTTCCAAATCTTGGTGCCAAATCTGGGTCTCTGGCCCTTGCAGGTTTCCAGCTTCTTTCCACTGTGGTCAGAGAAATTATTTTGTATGATTTCAATCTTTCAAAATTCATTGAGACATTTTCTGTGGCCTAGCATGTGGTCTGTCTTGGAAAATGATCCATGTGCACTTGAGAAGAATGTATATCCTGCTGTATTTGGATGTAATGTTCTGAATATGTCTATTAGGTCCAGCACCTCTAATATATTGTTCAAAGTCTTTATTTCTTTATTGATTCTCTTTTGAGATGTTCTGTCCAAAGTTGATAGTGGTATATTAAAGTCCCCTACTATAATTTGAGAGGTATCTATTCCTTCACTTAGTTTTTCCAGTATTTGCCTCACATATTTGGAGGCATAAATGTTTATGATTGTTCCTTCTCCTTGAAAGATTATCCCTTTCACTATGTAGTGTTCATCTTTGTCTCTCACTATTCTTTTGCATTTAAGGTCTATTTTGTCTGATATTAATATAGCTACTCTTGCCCTTTTTTGATTATTGTTAGCTTGTAAGATTGTTTTCCAGCTATTCACTTTCAACCTCCTTGAATCCCTGGGTCTAAGATGTGTTTCTTGTAGACAGCATATAGATGGGTCATATCCAATCTTCCAGTCTGAGTCTCTTGACAGGTGCATTTAATCCATTGATATTCAGTGGTATTACTTTAAAGGAATTATTTATATTAGGCATATTTTTTTTTAGATTTGTGTTTGTCATATTTTGTTTGATTTTCTTTTACTGTTTTTGTCTTTTTAATTGTTTTTACACACTCCTGCAACTCTGTCTCTATTGTTTTTTTCTTTCTTCCTGCAGAAGTCCCTTTAGTATTTCTTGAAGGGCAGGATTCTTGTTGGTATACTCTTTTAGTTTCTGTTTATCTGTGAATATTTTGAACTCTCCATCATTTTTGAATGCTAACTTTGCTGGATAGGGCATTCTTGGTTGGAAATTTTTTTCTTTTAGTACCTTGACTATGTCATACAACTGCCTTCTTGCCTCCATGGCTTCAGATGAGAAATCAGCACTTAATCTTTTGGAGCCTTCTTTGTATGTGATGGTTCTCTTTTCTCTTGCTGTTTTTAGTATTTTCTCTTTGTCTCAAGCATTGGATAATTTGACAAGTATATGTCTTGGGGTAGGCCTATTGGGATTTAAGCTGTTTGGGGTGCGTTGTGCTTCCTTGACATGTACATCTATCTCTCTCAATAGGTTTGGGAAGTTTTCAGCCATTGTTTCCTCCAACACCCCTTCTGTCCCCTTTCCCTTCTGTCCCCTTTCCTCTTCTCCTTCTGGGATGTCTATAATGCATATGTTTGCGCATTTTGCATTGTCATTCACGTCCCTAAGTCCCTGCTGGATTTTTTCTATCTTTTTATCAATCAGTTCTACTATCTGCTTGATTTCAGATGTACTGTCTTCCACATCATTAAGTCTCTCCTCTGCCCTTTGAGTCTGCCGTTATTTGCTGAGAGTGTATTTTTGATTTCTTGAATTGTGCTGTTCATCACAATCATATGTTATCTTTTTGTTTATGATTGCAATTTCTTCTGTATTCTCTCCAAGTGTTTTCTTCATATTCTTAATCTCTTCCTTCACTTCATTGAATTGGTCCCTATTATATGTTTTGAGAGCTTTAATCACTTCTTTGATATTCTGCTCCTCTTCCTGGTTTTTAGTTTGTTCATTGGATCGGGGCATGTTTTCCTGATTATTGGTTTGGTGTGTAGTTTTTTGTTGCTGTTTGGTCATCATTTTATCTTGACACGTTTAATTCGTTGCTTAGGTTCTTTGTCTAGTTTAGGGTTTAATTAGTTGTTTTTGCGTGCATGTTAAGTCTTCTCTTTGTCACTTTGTTCTTCTTATTCTGTTTCCTTGTTGTTGGCTAAGTTCACTTGAAGGAAAATATTAGGGCCAGAGAAAACACAAGGAGTAAGAAAAGAAAATGAATTATAGTAATAATGATAGTAAATATTAAGAGAAGAACCATGTGAGATCTAAGATAATTGATATTAGACTCATTTAAGGTATGTAGAGTTATAACAGTAAGGAAAGTAGAGTACATACAATGAGATAGGAGACTGAATATGGGGAGGAATATAGTGTGAATTAAAGGGCCAGTGTGGGAAGCAGACTTGGCCCAATGGATAGGGTGTCTGCCTACCACATGGGAGGTCCGCTGTTCAAATCCTGGGCCTCCTTGACCCATGTGGAGCTGGCCCATGTGCAGTGCTGATGTGCGCAAGGAGTGCCCTGCCACGCAGGGGTGTCCCCCGTGTATGGGAGTCCCATGCGCAAGGAGTGTTTCTCATAAGGAGAGCCGCCCAGCGCAAAAGAAAGTGCAGCCTGCCCAGGAATGGCACCACACACAGGGAGAGCTGATACAGCAAGATGATGCAACAAAAAGAAACACAGATTCCCAGTGCTGCTGCTAAGGATAGAAGTGGTCACAGAAGAACATACAGTGAATGGACACAGAGAGCAGACAATGGGGGGGTTGCAGGGGGAGGGGAGAGAAATAAATAAAAAACAAATCTTAAAAAAAACTCTTTAAAGTAAATAAATAAAAATAAAGGACCAATGTGTTCAGGAGAGAGGGAAAGAGAAAGAAAGGGTAATAATGTAATTAGTGAATATAAGACAGAAAACAGAACAAAGGTATTAGAAATAAAAAGTCAGAAAAATAGGGGGGCAAACAAAGAGAGGTATAATGTAAGAGAAACAATCAATGATGGAAGATACAAAGATGTAGAGTAAAGGGGATAGTGTTGGTGGCCAAAATCAAAACACACAGAAAAGAGGAAATACAGCAAATGTGAAGCGCTCCCTGCAGCACCTAATATAAAAAGAATGAAAAAGAACAGAAAGAAAGAAAGAAAAGAAAAAAAAAGGTACAAAAGGGAGGGGGGAAGCAAGCAAGAAAAAGAAAAAGAAAAAAAAACAGAAAGAAAAAAGGGCCTTGGGGGGATAAAGAGGAAGGAAAAACAGGAACACAAACCAACAAATACCCAACAATGTTTTAAGCAAGGAATCCTCTTGGCAGTTAAATAAAACGCTTAGGGATCTGACGTTCCCCCTTTCTCCCTTCCTCACTTCTCTCTCTCCAGGGCAGGAGGAAAGCTGCCTGAGAGGTCCGGTAGGAGATTCAAGTGGGTACTTGTTGAACCACCTCTGCACAGACAACAATGACTCTTAATTTCCAGAGAGAGAGCACCCACACCTCACCAGGAACCCCAAGTATGCTATTGGAGGCTAGAAAGCACCTCCTATAGTCCCTCTCTTTTAGGTGTGCTACGAGAGGGCTAGTTGATTATCTGACTCCACCTTCTCGCAGACCAAGTTTCCTATCCCAGGGTATTTAGGTGAATTGGGCTTTCTCAGGAAATTCATCACTCCTTTCTTCCCAGGCTCTCCCCGAGCCAGCTGGTATACTCCTCCAAGCAAAACAAAAAAAAAAGGAAAAAGGGGGGCGGGGAAACACCAGAAAATTGAACCCATATTAGCCAGGCCCCCCAGCTCCTTCTCCCACCGAATCCCTCCCAGCCACGGAATCAGTCCAAAACTGGAGGGCTAGGGCAATCCTGGAACTCTGGGAGCGCTGGACTCAGGAAAGGGAAGTCCAGGACACTGAAGACCCAGGATACATAGGTCCGTGGAACACGAGCTATGGGGGCTCAGGGGACGCGGACCTGGGGACTGCGGACCTGGGGACCATGCATCTGGGAACCACGGTGCCCAGGAACGCCACCGCACAACCAACAGGTCACAGGGAACACCAAGGCTGCCCCAGGGGGTAGGGTCCCGCCAGCCCACAGCTTCCGACCTCTGTACTTGTAACCCGCAATTCTACCTTTAGCAAGCACCACCTCTGTCACTGTCTCTCCAAATCGACATCCATATACCCTCCGCCTTGCAAGCCCTCAAGATAGCCCTCTTCCGCAGCGCTCCAACCCCACTTGGCTGCCTCTTTGCAGGAGAGACTATAAGGTGCACTCACTCAGACACCATCTTGCCCCCCCCCCTCAATTCAATTCTTTTCGTCAGTATGTCTAACCTTTTGCCAATACCAAAAGATTTTGACAAAATGTTAGACATAGTAATGAAGATTAGAGCAGAATTAAATGACATTAAGAGCAAAGGGTTTGCTTTGCTCCACTGGAGATTTATAATAGGCTTTATTTTTTATTTTATTTTTTTAAAATTTATTTCTTTCCCCTTTCCCGCTCCCCCCCAGTTGTCTGCTCTCTGTGTCCATTCACTATGTGTTCTGTGTCCGCCTGTATTCTTGTCAGTGGCACCCCGAATCTGTGTCTCATTTAGTTGCGCCATCTTGCTGCGTCAGTTCTCCGTGTGTGTGGCGCCATTCCTGGACAGGCTGCATTTTTTTTTGCACTGGGCTGCCCTCCTTACGGGGTGTACTTGTTGCACATGGGCTCCCCTACGCGTACATCAGCTCTGTGCATGGGCCAGCTCATCACATGGGTCAGGAGGCCCCTGGTTTGAATCTTGGACCTCCCATGTGGTAGGCAGATGCCCTATCTGTTGGTCCAAATCTGCTTCCCTATAATATGCTTTAAAGTCAGGTAGTATGGGTCCTCCAAATTCTTTTTTTTTTTTTTCCAAGAAGTTTTTAGCTATTTGAGACCCCTGCCTTCCAAATAATTATAATTGGCTTTTACATTTGTGCAACAGGACTGTTGGAATTTTGACTGGGATTGCGTTGAATCTATAAATCAATTTGAGTAGGATTGATATCTTAATGATTCTTAGTCTTCCAGTCCATGTACATGAAATACCCTTCCATTTATCTAGGTCTTCTTTGATTTTTTTTTTTTAGCAATGTTGTATCATTTTCTGCGTACAAGACTCTTACATCCTTGGTTAAATTTATTCCTAGATATTTGAATTTTTTAGTTGCTATTTTAAATGGATTTTTTATTTCTTGATTTCCTCCTCAGATTTCTCATTCCTAGGGTTTAGAAACACTATTGAATTTTGTATGTTGATCTTATATCTGGCCACTTAGCTGAACACATTTATTAGCTCTACTAGCTTTGTTGTAGATTTTTCAGGACTTTCTACATGTATGATTATGTCATCTGTGAATAGTGAAAGTTTTATTTTTTTCCTTTTCAATTTGGATGCCTTTTATTTCTTTTTCTTTCCTAACTGCCCTAGCACGATGTTGAGTAAGAGTGGTGACACTGAGCATCCTTGTCTTGTTCTGGATCTTAGAGGGAAACCTTTTAGTCCTTCACAATTGAGTATGTTAGCTGTAGGTTTTTCATATATGCCCTTTATCATGTTGAGGATGGTTTCTTCTGTTCCTATCTTTCAAAGTGTTTTATCAAGGAAAAATTTTCTTTCTTGAATTTTGTCAAATGCCTTTTCTGCATGGATAGAGATGGTCATGTAATTTTTCTCCTTCAATTTGTTAATGTGTTACATTAATTAATTTTCTTATCTCACACCATCCTTGTAGACCTGGAATAAAACCCACTTGATCGTGATGTATAATTCAGTTAAGGTGTTGTTGTATCTGATTTGCACGAATTTTGTTGAGGATTTTTGCAGACTAAACTCATTAGAGAGATTGGTCTGTAATTTACTTTTGTAGCATCTTCATTTGGCTTTTGAATTAGGGTGATGTTGTTTTCATAGAATAAGTAAGGTACTGTTTCCTCCTCTTCAATTTTTTGGAAAAGTTTGAGTAGGATTGACATTATTTCTTCTTGCAATGATTGGTTGCCATCTAGATGGTTCTTGGCTTTTCTTTGTTAGTAGGTTTTTAAAGACTGATTCAATCTCATTACTTGTAATTGGTCTCTTTTTTTTTTTTTTATTTTAAGATTTATTTATTTATTTAATTTCCCCCTCCCCTGGTTGTCTGTTCTTGGTGTCTATTTGCTGCGTCTTGTTTCTTTGTCCGCTTCTGTTGTCGCCAGCGGCACAGGAAGTGTGGTGTAATTGGTCTCTTGTGGTCTCCTTTTCTTCTTTCATCAGTGTAGGTTTTTTTGTGTGTCTAGAAATTCGTACATTTCATTTTAGTTGTCCAGCTTGCTGGCATACAGTTTCCATAGTATCCTCTTATCCTTCTTATTTCTATGAGGTCACTGGTGATGTCCCTTCTCTTGTTTCTGATTTTATTTACTTGCATCTTTTCTCTTTTTTTCTTTGTTAGTCCTGCTAAAGGTTTGTCAGTTGAGGGGGCTGAGGACTGAATCCGGGACCTCATATGTGGGACACTGGTGCTCAACCACTGAACCACATCACCTTCCCTGAGCTATTTTGTTTGTTTTGCTTGTTGTTCATTTTTGTTTCTTCAAAAGTCACCATGAACTGAACCCAGGACCTCCCATATGGGAGGTGGGAGCTCAACTGCTCGAATCACATCCATTGTCCAAGCTTTTGGATTTAATTCTATTGTTTGTTTTTTTTTAATTCTTAATGTCATCTAATTCTGCTCGAATTTTCATTATTTAATTTTTTCTGCTTGTTTTGGGATTAGTTTTTCTAGTTTCTAGTTTCTCCAGATGTACAGTGCGATCTTTTTCTTATTTAATTTTCACATTTTGGGCTATAACTTTCCTTCTGAGCACTGCCTTTGCTGCATCCTATGAGTGTTTGTTTTTTTTTTATTAGAGAAGTTGTGAGCATACAAAACAATCCCGTATAATGTGCAGAATTCCCATACATCACCCCTCCACCAACATCTCACATTGTTGTGGAACATTTGTTATAGATTATGAAAGAGCATGGTCAGACTATTACCAACTATGGTCCATAGCATACTCTTCGTATATTTTTCTTATACATCCCCTATTGTTAACTTTATGTATTAGTATTGTACATTTGTTACAGTTCATGAGAGAATACTCTTATATTTGTACTGTTAACCACAGTCCATCTTCCACTACAAGGCGTGGTACTGTCCATGCCTTGTACATTCTATCCAAAGTATACACAGTGGCTCTCACTTTTATCATAGAGTGGTGCAATCATTGCCCCAGGAAACCTTTGAATGTTTCCTTAGTCTAAAAGAAAAAATCTCATACATCCCTATTATTGACCCTTAGCATCGATATAATATCTTCTTTGACATTGATGCAAGAATATTAAAATATTGCTGTTAACTATAGTCCATAAATTACATTAATTGTATCTTCCCATACATCACTGTATTTTTACCATTTTGTAATAGCTATGTACATTTTTTCTAGTTGATCCCACATGTATTAAAATGTTCTCATTTTCTTTCACCTCGAGATATTTACCGATTTCTCTTGTAATTTTCTCCTTGACCCCCTGATTGTTTAAGAGTGTGTTTTTTAATTTCCATATATTTGTCAGTTTTCCAGTTCTCCATCCATTATGATTTCCAGCACCAGCGTCTTTATGTTGTGGTCAGAGAAAGTGCTTTGTATAATAGTAATCTTTCTAAGTTCATTGAGACTTGCTCTATGACCTAACATGTAGTCTATCTTGGAGAATGATCCATGAGCACTTGAGAAGAATTATATCCTGCTGTTTTGGGATGTAGTGCTCTGATTAGTATGTGTCTCAGAGTAGATCTCCTGGGATTTATTCCGTTTGAAGTATGTACATCTATGACCCTCATAAGACTTGGGGGATTTTCGGATTTATTTCCTCAAACACTCCTTTGCCCCTTTCCCTTCTTTTTTCCCTCTGGGATACCAGTAATGCATATGTTTATGCATTTCATGCTGTCATTCAATTCCCTTAGTCCATGCTCAATTTTTTCCTATCCTTCTATCTCTGTGATTTCTGTTGTCCTATCTTCTAATTGCTAGCTGTTTTCTCTGCCTGTTCAAATCTGCTGCTGTGTGAATCTAGTGTATTTTTAATTTCTCCTGTTGTGCCTTTCATTACCATAAAATCTGTTATTGTTTAAATCTATGTTTGCAGTTTCTTCTGTATGCTTACCCAGTGTCTTGTTATGTCTTTTTACTATCTTTTATCTCTTCCTTCATCTCCTTGAAAAGATTTAGGGGATTTGTTTCGACATCTTTGATTAATTGTTCCAAATTATACATCTCTGGCTTTTTAGTTTGGACCATTGACTGAGCCATATCTTCCTGTTACTTAGCATGGCTTATAATTTTTGGCTGATGTCTAGGCATCTCTTTATCTTCATGCATTTACTCTGCTGGTAAGTTTCTCTTTCTTGCCTATGGTTTATATTTTTAAAGATTTTATTTTAAAAATAAAATAAATCGTTGTTTTGCGCTTGCTGTCTGCTCTCTCTGTCTAGTTGCTGTTTGCTCTCCTTTGTCTGCTTGTCTTCTCTTTAGGAGGCACCAGGAACTGAACCTGGAACATTTCGTGTGGGAGATAGGCACTCAATCCCTCATCTTCCTGCTTTCTAGTGTCTCTCATCGTCTTTCCCCTTTGTGTCTCTTTTTTTTTTTCCACATCATCTTGTTGCATCAGCTCACAGCGCCTGCCCATTGCATCAGCTCACTGTCTTGCTTATCTTCTTCAGGAGGCACTGGAACTGAAGCCGGGACCTCCCATGTGGTAGGCGGGAGCTTAGTCGCTTGCGCCACATCTGCTTCCCTTGACTATGGTTTTATTTTTGTTTGACTTTTTGTTAAGTCTCTTCTTTGACACTTGATTTCACTTATTCTAAATCTTTAGAATTGCCTGTGTTTAACTGAAAAAAGAAAAAAAAAGAAGAAAAGATGAAAGGGAAATGAAGAGGAATTTTTAAAATTAAAAAAGGAAGAGGAAGAAAAATAAAAGAAAACAAGTCTACTTCTCAGGTCATCAATATCTGGACAGGCCCCAACTAGCCAGTCACCCACACCACTTTCCCTTTGTCCCTGATGCTACCCCTGTACCTGGCTATCCCCCCACCCACCATTGCTGGCCACCTGTGCCAATTGTCCCACTGCATGGCTAGACTCCCCCTCACTAACTCATCACCCTGTGGTCTCACTGCTTCCACTATGACCAGCAAACCTGCCTGTCTTCCTACCCCTTCTGTAGGACTATTGCAGCCTGCTGCTCCCTAGTCTGCTATCTTGGATCTGACAATTATACTGGTTTTTATATTTACCTCCGTACTTAATTTTACCAGTATTCTTATTCTTCAAATGTTTTGGAGTTACTATCTAGAATTCTTTTATTTCAGCTTTTATTTCTAGCATTTATTTTAGTGCAGGTCTGGTAGGAATGAACTTATTCAGCTTTTGTATATCTCAGAATGTCTTTATTTTTCATTCATCCTGGAAGGACAGTTTTGTAGGATATGAAATTCATGTTTGATGGTCTTTTTCTCATACCACTTTAAATATGTCATCACACTGTCTTCTGTCCTCTTTGTTTTGTGACGTTAATCTATATAATGAGTCATTTCTCTCTTACAGCTTTAAAGATTCTCTCTCTCTTTTTTAAAAGATTTTATTTATTTATTTATTTCTCTCCCCTTCCCCCCACACCCCAGTTGTCTGTTCTCTGAGTCTGTTTGCTGTGTCGTCTTTGTCTGCTTCTTTTGTTGTCAGCGGCATGGGAATCTGTTTCTTTTTACTGCGTCATCTTGTTGTGTCATTTCTCCGTGTGGGTGGCACCATTCCTGGGCAGGCTGCACTTTCTTTCATGCTGGGTGGCTCTCCTTATGGGGCACACTCCTGGCACGTGGGGCTCTCCTATGTGGGGACACCCCTGCGTGGCATGGCACTCCTTGCGCGCATCAGCACTGCGCATGGGCCAGCTCCACATGGGTCCAGGAGGCGCAGGGTTTGAACCGTGGACCTCCCATGTGGTAGACGGATGCCCTAACCACTGGGCTAAGTCCACTTCCCTAAAGATTCTCTCTTTATCTTTATCTTTCAATAGTTAGATTATGGTACGTCTAGGTGTGAACCTCTTTCAAGCTTTTCCTGCTTGGAGCTTGTTGATGGGTATATAGATTAATTTTTTTCAATTCAATATTGTAGATTTTCTATCATTATTTCTTCAAGTATTCTCTTTGCCCCTTTTTCTCCTCTGCTTCTGCAACTCCTATTATGTGTATATTGGTTTGCTTGATTTGTAGACCACAAGTCTTTTAGGCTCTGTATTTGCTGATACAAAATACCAGAAATCAGTTGGTTTTTATAAAAGGTATATATTTGGGGTAGAAGCTTACAGTTATCAGGCCATAAAGCAAAAGTTACTTCCCTCACCAATGTCTATTGCTATGTGTTGGAGCAAGATGACTGCTCATCTTCCTCAGCCTTCCTCTTTCTCTTAAGACTCCATAATCTTGGCTTCTTCCAATATCTGCTGTAGTTCATCATGCTCTCCAGGCTTTGTCTCTCTCTCTGGGGCTCGATTCTCTCTAAAAGGTCAGCTGTGGACTATCAGGCAGATGGCTCATCTCTCATCCTGTATGTTTACTTCCTGGACTCCAGCTTAAAACTTCAACCTCCCTTCTCTGCTGTGTGGTTTCTCTATGAGTCCCTGCTCACCAAGGGGGCGGGGATGTAATGTCCTACTGATGTAGCCCAATCAAAGCCTTAATCATTATTTAATCAGGTAAAAGTAAAACCTCTGAATCCAATATAATCTAATATGCCCAGAGGGACAGACTGGTTTACAAACATAATCCAATATCTTTGGAATTCATAAGCAATATCAAACTGTCACAGACTCTGTTCATTTTTCTTCCTTCTTTTTTCTTTCTTTTCCTCAACGAGCTTAATTTCATTTGAGTTATCTTCATATTCACTGATTCTTCTACCTGTTCAAATCTGCTGAAGAATTCCTCTAGATCAGGTGTAGCACAATGGGAAATGAAGGCCATAAGACATGATAAAAGGTAGTTTGTTACTCCCGGGTCCCATAAAGAGATAGTTGCCCCGAGGGGTTGATAGGACCCATGTTTGGTCTGGTTGACTCAACCAGTGAGGAGTACATTGCAGAGCAAGAGGACCATTGGACTTGTGCCTTTTTTATGGTCCAGGGGTGGAGGTTAGTAGATTTCCCACAGGAGTCAGAGATTGGTTATTTTAAAGTAAACATGCATGGAAAGGGAAAAGGGACTAGAAGTGTGAGTGTTAGGGATGGTGAGCTTATCATTTGTAACCAGCTGTGGGTTTGGGGAGGTGTGTGTGTGGTGTGGGTTTGGGCTCTGGGAAAGTTTATGCCCCAGAATTGGAAAGCTGCTGTTTTAATTAGGCCCGAGGTCAGTGTTAAGGCAAGTGGCTTAGCAAAGTAAGATGGATGTCTATGCAACACACAAAAACTTTTTATCATTATAGCATGGGCCATACTTTCTTGTGTCTTTGCATGCTGAGCAGTTCCTTGTTGAAAACTGACTATTTTGAGTATTTTGATGTACAAAAAGGAAAAAAATGAAAGAGAGAGAGAAAAGGGAAAAAAATGTCTCTATAAGTCTTTTCATTTTGACTTTGTTGGGCCACTTCTTCAACACTTAACTAGGCTGTTCACAATTCTGCCTGAGGTTTCACTTCCTGTTTACTCTTAGTCTAAAGATCAGCCAGAAGTGAAAGTTAGGGTCTTCTCTGTTCCTTTCTGAGCTTGCATTCTGCATGGCTTTCTTGGCTCTCTGGTATATACAGGTTCTTTTCAATGTCCTTATTCTCTCAAATATTTTTACTCCCCAACTTCCCCACACCCCCATTTCAGCCTATCTACTGATTGCCACAACTGTTATTTTTTTTTGTTACAGGTGGGCAGAGGCTTCTTCATCTGGGTTTCAATGTTTTTGAGGAATGTCTCCACCATAGCTGTTTATCTACTCAGAGAAAGTTTTAAATTAGGTGGAACCAAGGCAGGCTCTTTGCTCTAGTCTTTCAGGAAACTTTCAGAAAGGTCAAAATAGACAAGCATAATTCCATGGGAACAAGATCTACTCTGCTCCTTTCAGAGTGGGAACTTCACTAGATGGGCATGGGCTAATTGAGGATAAGGTAAATTTACTAACACAAAGCTCTCTTACCCTGTTTCAGTGACTTTTCTCCTGGTTAAGCATTTGCTTGGTTGCTATAAATTTTGGATTATCTTTTATTATTTTTATAAGGTTGATTCAGACTTTTTTTTTTTCTGGTTCTTTTGGTGTTTTTGTAGAGGGTTGGCCCTGGAGGTCCTTACTCAATCGTTTTCACTGAAAATCCTTGTTAACACACTTTTATTCAAACTGCACATCCTGACCCACTTTTACAGGCTGTAGTTCAAATACCTATTTTTGTCTGCTTTACTTGTGCATTACTCAGAGGTCAATCTGAATCCTAGGCAATATTCTTCACCATAATTCACTTCTTAGTATTTTCCCTTTGTTGATTCTGTAAGGTTTTATATATGAAGCCCTTGGTGGTGATCCCAAGACTTCATACAGAGATTTAAAGATTCCTTTCTCTAGGTCCTGCTTCTCTGCTTCTCCCACACTATCTGCTTGATATAGGATGTATGTGGATAGTTGACAGAGCATCCCACTGTGTTTGTTGCTGGTACCGCCTCTTTGTTATTGTTTATTTAGTGCTAGGTGGGGCTAGTTGATAACTCTTCATTGCAGCGTCTCCCTGGCGTCAGCCCTGTGTGAGGAGAATGAGGACACTGCCTCTTTTTTGGTATTTGCTTATCGCCAGCAGCAGGCCTCCCACCCCAGGCTACGTGGCAACAGTGCTTGTTTGAAGGGAGGAGCACAGCTCTCCCTTGGTATTAGCAGGGCCATTCCCATCTGAGTCTGCTGCCTAGAAGTCTCTCCTGGGCCTTTTGTGTGTTTTTTGTACCTTTTGGCAATTCTCTGTTAAAAGCCGGCTTTAGTGCCCAGACTGAGATATAGAAGAGGCAAATATAAACCCCAGGGACCTCATCACCAGGTCCTCCCTCGACTTCCTGAAATCCTATTAATTTTGTTTTCTCTCCACAATTCAGAATCTGATAGTTGCTTCATGTGTTATGAACAGGGTTTAAATTGTAACTAATTAGGAGTGTTCGGGTGGAATGTGCTTACTCTTGTGATTAAAACTAGAGCCCCACTCCCATCAGCATGTATTGAATGAATGATTAAATGAATATATGGATCTTGCTCTCAAGTTGCTTGTAGCATTTGTTAGAATACATGGATGTTGGCGTTGCAATAGATAAAATATTAGGACAGTAAAGATAAATTCCTGTGGAAACTCAAAGCCATAGGCAGAAAAATGAGAAAGCATTTCAAGCTATTAGGGAATGGGGCATATGGTGTGGCAGTGAGGTCATCAAGTATGATTTCAAGGAGAATTTGGCAATTGAGCATATCTTGAAAAACGGGTAAATATTTGAAGATGGGGAAAAGGGCATTCTGGACTGAGAAAGTCTCATTAGCAGTCAGCATTAGCAATCATATTGGGTTGAGAGGTACAGGGTTCATAAATATAGATATATCAAATATTAATACTTTTTTCAGCTTTAGTATAAGATATATAAAAAGGAATAATACAAAATAAAGAAAACTAGGTTGGGGCTATCATTTAATTATATTTATTAATCATAGAATCTTTTATTTCTACAGAGCAGAGGAAAGAAGAGATCTTTTCATGTTTTTCAGAAGCCTACACTATTTTGTAGAGTGGTGTGAATATCGTAAGCGTACATTTAAACATTTCAAGGTAAAGTCTAAAGTTTTTAAAATTTAATCATATATGGAAAATGAACTTGGCTTTAAACTTTTCAAACAATGGAAAACCTTTTTAGTAGCTTTTGGAATTTGCAGTTATTTGGAATAAATGAAAGACAGACTGCTTTTGTACAAATCAGTGAACCATTTATATTATAGAATATTTTGAAAGAAATGTAGTTATTGAAACATCAGTCTGTCAACAGTACTTGAAATAAAATGGCAAAAACTAATAAGGAATGTAATCATAGCTAGTTCATCACAAAGCAATGTAATCTTAACTTCTTGAGTCAGACTATGTATCTGAGCTTCTTAACTATTACACATTTCAAGTTTAAATGTTGAATTAAAATTCTTGTGAAGTGATGCTTCTTAAGTGTGAGAAGGTTACTTCAAAGACTTCTTTTTATTTCCTAGGCTATAAGTAATTTCTCAAGGTTCAGGTTACCACAGAAACTTAGCTAAATTATGACCATTTTTTAAAAAACATGCACTGACTCTCCTTTACTTTGGATTTAAACATTCTGTTAAGTTGTGCTGATTAAAACTGGCAGAATGAAGCATGGTAATACCTGTACTGTAGTCCTTTGAGGCATGCTCATGATTCTCTTACGGTTGCTGTCAGGTACTGTTGTGCCAGAGCAATTAAATATCTCTGCTTTATAATTGGTAAAATACAATAATGCTTGGGGGTGTGCTTGCTTTTAAGGTACCGAATAATTTAATATGTTCTTTGGCCTGTGGATGTGAATGGATAATGGAAAATGTGATTATTAGTTCCATTTCTAAAAGCTGATTTGCCATTAGGTGATTTCTATGCAGGAATAGAAGCATAACTGGTATATTTTTCTTAAAAAGGATGGAGCAGTTCAAGGAGCTGGGCTTTGTTAGTGATAAGATTACTAAGAACAAGTATACATATACACACACACAACCACAATCTTTGGTTGGCTTGTTTGGAAAGGCCGTTGGTGTTACAGGCACTACAGTGTTAAAGTCAAAGAGTCTTTGTTAAAAGGCTGTATTGAAGGTTTTAACAAACTTGGACCCTTTAAATATAAATTGAGATTTATATATAGAAGTTCAAGCCTGGCAAGGATTAAAGCAGAAACATGATTATGAGCATATGGATGAAAATTGACTTTCAAAGATTCAAGCAAGGCAACAGGGAGGAGGATGCAATGGAGAGAGATAATATAGGTTCCAACACCAAACACAGATTCAGTTAGGGGATTTATGTTGGATACAGATCAAATGGCAGAGCACAAGGATGTTTGGATGTTTACACCCTCTTTCGATAGAACTGTACTTGCATTCTTGTTCTTTTTTTTTATTTTTTTATTTTTTTATTTTTTTGAGGTACCAGGGCCAGGAATGAACCCAGAACCTTGTATGTAGGATGCTGACACTCAACCACTGAGCCACTTCCCTGAGTGGCTCCCCTGAGATTGTTTTTTTGTTTGTTTGCTTGTTCTTTTTTTTGTTTTTAGGAGGTACCAGGAACTAACCTGGGACCAAACCCAGGACCTCCCGTGTGGAAAGGAGGTGTTCAACTGCTTGAGCCACATCCACTCCCTGTATTTGCATTCTTAAAATATCCTATTATCAAAAATCACATAATAAAAATTAGTGTGTAAATAAGATAAAGGGGATTGGAAATGTTGTTTTTCAGGTTCACATAGTTTATTTTCCAACAGGATTTTGAATTATAAGTTTTATATTTCTTTTTTAATGGGGGGCTCTAATTTATTTTGTTTAAACTAAAAATAAAAACTGACAAAAAGTGGTTCTTTAATGTACATACGTAGAAGTTTCTCAGTCCCCTGTATCACACTTGGCTTCAAATTTACACTTTTGCTCATGACACACATTAGAGCTGCCTTGGTAAAAGAATATATCAAAAGAGTGGCAGGCACTTAAGCAAAACAGCTGTGTGTTCTATTTTTGTACAAAATAACTTTTTCCATACTTATACAGTGTTGATTCCTGGTTACAATACTCTAATCATAGCTAAGTAATGCAAACCATGTTTCATAATTTATTAGTTGCAATATATCTCTTCTGTTTCTTGGAAACTTACAATGTAGGAAAAATGCTTGTGTTTTAAAATTCTGGCATATGTAGAATAAATGTGTGCATGTCCCTGGATTTTAACTATTGAGTCTAGAACAAAGGTGGCTTGATCGTTGTCCTGGTTTTAAGTTGCTTTCCTGGCTTACATTACTTACTACCAGGGTGAGGTAGTCGGGTAATGCTGATGACAGTGGTAATGGCAATCACAATAATCACAGCTAACATTTACTGAGCACTTTCTGAGGGCTAGGCTAAAGAAAATGGTTAAGTGCTAGTGATTATAGCAGAGAGCTGCATCATCCAGTTGGAAAAATTCAAAACAGCAGTGTTCCAGGAGGCCAAATGGAGTGAGATTTTCATAAAGTTAAATCCTTCAGTTTTAAAACTGTTACTCAGATATGACCTGTCTCTGGAAGGGAGAAATCCAGGAAGCCTGAACTCTCATGGATGTTGGCAGCCGTCTTGCTCCAGCAGGTGAAAATAGACTTTGGTGAGGGAAGTAACGTATGCTTTATGGCCTGGTATCTGTTAGCTCCTACCCCAAATAAATACCCTTTATAAGAACAAACCAGTTTCTGGTATTTTGCATCAGCACCCCTTTGGCTGACTAATACACTGACCTTTTCAGATTGGCTTCTTTCACTTAGCAATATGCATTTAAAGTTCCTCTGTGTCATTTCGTGACTTGATAGTTCATTTCTTTTGTCACTGAATAATATTCCATGTTATGGATATACCACATTTTGTTTATCCATTCATCTGTTGAAGGGCATTTTAGTTGCTTCCAATTTTTGGCAGTTATGAATAAAACTGCTATCAGCATTTGTGTGTGAGTTTTTGAGTGCACACAAGTTTTCAACTCATTTGGATAAGTACCTAAGAGCACTGATTGCTAGATAGTATGGTAAGCCTATGTTGAGCTATGTAAGAAACTGCCAAAATGTTTTCCAAAATTGCTGTACCATTGTGCCTTCCTCCCCCTAGCACTGAATGAAAGTTCCTATTGCTCCACATCTTCTCCAGCACTTGGTGTTATCAGTGTTTTGTATGTTAGTCTTTCTAATAGGTACATAGTAGTATTTCATTGTTTTAATTTGCAGTTCTCTATGGGCATGTTGGATATCTTTTCTTCGGCTTATCTTCAATCTATATATTTTTGGTGAAGTGCTGTTTGCCCATTTGGTAAATGGTTTTTTAAAATATCTCTTATTGTTGAGTTTTAAGAGTTATTGTATATTTTGGGTACAAGTCCTTTTATCAGAGATTTATTCAGTTTTATAGTTCATCTCATTTTAAAATTTTTGCTACCATATATTTAATCATCAAAAGCTTTGTCTAATTCTCTTAATATTTTTTATTTCCTCACAATATTATTTTTTGTATACATTAAATTTTCTTCTTTCTTAAAGTATATTAAAGATTGGTTTTAAAGGATTTTTTTTTCTTTTCTTTTTACTCCTTACTTTGTTTCTTATGAGTTTCTTTTTCCTATATGTTTTGGTGTGTTTCTTTTGTACTGAATCTTTCCTAAAATATCTGGTGATCCTGGTTGTCTATTTATATCTAAGAATGAAGTACTAAAATCTTACTGGTTATGAGTTCAGCATATTGGTGACCAAGCCCTGTTCATGTGCATAGTCTCTTACTATTTTTCTTCCTTGCTTACCTCAGGTTTGGGTTAGGGTTATGAATATAGAGTGTGTCTTCTTTCGAATTCCTTGACCGAGTACTTCATTTATTTTCGTTCCTCCTTATTTCATGATTATAATGTTTTTTTAAGATTTATTTATTTTTATTTATCCCCTGTCCCTTGTTGTTTGTGCTCGCTGTCTGCTCTCTGTGTCTGTTCATTGTGTGCTCTCTGTGTCTGCTCATCTTTTTAAGGAGCACTGGGAACTGAACTGGGACCTCCCATGTGGGAGGGAGGCACCCAATCACTTGAGCCACCTCCACTCCCTGCTTGTTGTTTTTCTCATTGTGTTTACTCATTGTGGCTCCTTGTTGTGATATCTCGTTGACTCACCTTGCCGCACCATCCTACTGTCTTGCTCATCTTTAAGGAGGCACTGGGAAACAAATCCAGGACTTCCCATGTGCTTAGTAGATACCCAACTGCTTGAGCCACATTCACTTCCCTATAATTTGATGTGATAAGTTTGTCTGACTGTAACTTTGTTCTGTACATATGTGTGATTACAATATTCTCATTGTCAGTATTTTCTGCCTAGTCTGTGATTGCAATTTTCATTTCCTCTTTGATCCAAATTTTACTCACAGGGGTTTTTAAAAATTTCAAGTGGTTAGTTTCCTTTATTTGGTTAGTTTTATTTTATATATCCCATTATTAATTTCTAATTTTACTTCACTGTAATCATAAAGTATAATCAGTTTTTGGTACTTGGAATTTATTGCAGCTTTCTTAGGGGACATGGTATAGATCAGTTTTATAAAAACTGGCAGAAAAAAAAGGTATAGTCTTTGTAAGATATAGAGTTCAATATTTTATTTGGTAAATGAACCTGATTATTAATAGTATTTAATTCCCTGTATCTGTGCCTCCAATAGAATTACTGCAAGGAATAATCTATACTTAATCTATACTTAATCTGTAAGTATATCAGTCATAGTAGAAGTAACATTATGAACACTTGAGAGTCCTTCATATTTTTAGATCTTAAGAGTTTTCATGGGAGCCAGTGTGGCTTAGTGGTTGATGGCAAGCTTCCCACATATGAGATCCTGGGTTCAATCCCCAGCCCCGGTATCTCAAGAAAAAAGTTTTCAGGTGAAAACATTTGGGAACCATTGCTCTACTGTATCAGTCAGACTATGTTATGCTGCAGTAACAAATACCCCCCCCCCCAATTTAACGGTTTAATGCAACAAAATTTATTTTTTGCTTACACTGTCTTACATGGATGAGCAGGGAACTGTGCTCCACACAGTCATTAAAGGACTACCTTATTATAGCTGTGTCTGTGGAACACCCTTATTTTGTAGAAGGGAAACAATATTAGAAAATTATTCATAGTTTACAGCCCAAAAAGGATACACATGATTTTTCCCCAGATGTCTTTGGCCATAACTAGTCTCATTGCTCTAACTAATTACAAGAGGGCTGAGGACTCTGTGCAAGCAGTTGAAATGTTTGAAAAACACCACAGTCTCTTAGTAGTATCCTTGTTGATCTTTTTTCTCCAACTGGATTTATAGAGGTATGTTAATCTATCCCTTCAATTGATTTACTCCTATATTACTTGGCTCATAAAGTCCCTAATTTCCTTCATTGTGAATTGTCCTTTTCATCATAAAAGTGGATCTCTTTCCTGATGTTTTAGCTTGGAGTTTTATATTCTTTCAGGATCTGTAGCATCTTCTTCATTAATTTAGATTCTATATTAATGATATTGAATTACACTTCAATAATTTTTTAATTGAAATTACTGTTTTTCACATTTGTCTGATATACCTTTGTTCATGTCTTTATTTTTTTACCTAAGTAATTTATTTCAATCGTGTGGTTTATGCCAGCATAACCTTTTGTAAAAAATAAAAATTTTAGCCCAACATGAAAGTCTTTGTCTTTTAAAGGGGAATTTGTGTGTTTTCTTTTTCCTTCTCTCATCTTATTTAATGCTTTCTGTTTTATATTTGTCTTTGTCATTTTCACTATTTTGGCCATGTTGCCTTTGTTTTCTGTAGTTCTTCCCCTCCTTCCCCTATTTCATTAATTTGGAAGGCAGACACATGCAATTTTAATTCTGAATTTAATTCTATCTCCCTTGTTTCCTTTAGGACTTTCTCCAAATCTCAACTCTCATTGAGGGCTTATTTTGAGCTTTCAATCCCCTATCTCTCCCACCAACACACCCCTTCTTTTTTTCACCAAGCACTTAGGACTATATAATGTACTTAGTATAGTTTACTTATTGATCTTGTTGGTAGTCTTTCTCATTCTATAGAATATAGACTCCCTGAGGACAGGAATTTGTGTCTTATTTTGTTCACTCCTTGCCCTCAGCATCTAGAACAGAGCCTGGCACACCATAGGTGAGTGACTGAATGAGCAAATAGTAAATTATTTTTATGTTTGAGCCACTTTTTCACTAATTATCAGTGTCAAGAACAGGATGCTGTCTATTGTGAGATAATGGACTTGGTATATTTTTACTTTCTCTCGTGATTCTTCCTGGCACCTACTAGCTCTTGGTTGGCATACTGTGGTATTTCATTTTATCTCTTTTATCTAAACTAGTAATTTTTACAGGTTTTTTAAATTTGAGAAGTATTTTATGGTGTTTTTTTCTCATTAAATTTTAGTTATATGAAGAATATAAGAATACATTATTCTTTTGAAATCTAGAATCATCACAGAAGTCTCCTTTGTCCACCATCCCAATCCTGATCCCATTACTCATGTCTCCTTTTCAGGTAGAATTACTATTTATTTCTATTGATTTATCCAAGATTATAATAGTTCAAAAATTCTATTTTTCTAAATAAAACAGAACCTTTCTACTTAGATGCATTTTATTTCACATTTTTTTATTGTATATTCAATTCAAATATGCTCACCATTATGCCAAGCACTTTGAAAATGTAAAGAGAGAATTAGACATGTTCTGTGTTCGCAGGAAACTTTCAATCACATAGAAATAAGGCATGCGTACAAAATAATAAGAAAGCAGTACAACAGTTACAATTATCAGTTGCCAAAATAAGTAAACAAGTTACTGGTTTTGGGGGTCATTCTTGTGACTTTAGGATATTATAGATGGTTTAATGAAAAAGTTTCATCTTGGAATTGACTTTGACAAAGTCAGGATGGGATGCTGGGGTGACTTAAAACAGATAGGAAGTCATTCTAGGTAGGGAAAAATCAGAAGCAAAAGCTGAAAAATAGGAATAAGTATGTGTTCTAGGAATAGTATATAGAGACCAACTTGATTCTAATCTATAATTTGTATTGGTCATAGTGTAGATAATTTTCTATATACAGAGTTAAGATTCATGTTTCTGAAGTACTGAGAATTTTGTATTTTTGATGCAATGTGGAGACTAAGACGTTTGAGTGGGATATGAGCAAAAGGAAAGTTATTTTAGAAACTTTAATCTCACAATTTTATGTCATCATTATTAGGCTGAGGATGAATTCTCCCTGTTAAACATATTAGTTCATCATGGGTATTTAGAAAATGTTGATCAGAAATTTTATAGCGAATATGCTATTTATTTAGATCAATGTGAATATGTATGGGGGGAATGCTATATACAATAACACCACCAATGCACTTTGTTTTCATTTTTGAAGTTCAGATAAGTTTGATAGGAAGATTCTCATTCCTGTAGGTTAAAAATAAATGTTTTATAGTATGTATATTTGAAAGCCTTTACAAGGAGGACCTTATGGATATTCTCTTAGGAATAAGATGGATTCTCAGTTTTTCTTATAAGTCAACTGGTTTTGTGGTATAATTGACTTCTTAAAATATTTTATGAGAGACTTGTAATGTTAATATTGAGATAAAAGAAAATGTTGTATTGTTTTACTAAGGACTTTAACTGTAGGACTACAAAGTGGAATAACTTTGAATATTACTATAATGCCTCTAAAAGAGAAAATTATACCTTATTTGATAAGTTTTGTGTAGGTATGAACTTTTTTTATCAGACTTATTAAAAATATAATGCGTTGAAAGAAAAAAAGCAACTTTCTACTTCATAATGAATAAAATATGAATCAAAAAGAAAAAATATGTTATCACTGGAAATATCTAGCTTTTTAGAGTTTTTGGATTGTCTGCCTTAAATGCTTTAGGGATATAACAAAGCTCAGGGAAGAAAAACAACTGAAAGTTTTTTGAAATTATCCTCTCATTTCACTGATAATGGAAACAATACATCTCAAATTTGACTTTTAACATAAAAATATAGCATTTGAATAGCATTCTACTATAAACTACGAGAATTTTGTAATGCTGTTTAAATATTTTCACATTACTTTGCTTTAAATTTTCTAGATTTAATCTTACTTTTTGTTGTTACATATCAGATATTTGATCACCATTGCCTAAAACAAAATTGCTTCATAATGGGGTGCAAAATTAATATTAAGCAAATATTTATGTTCGTTTAAGCATTGTTGAGACAGATTTATAGGTATATGTTGTGTACCTTAGCTTATACACAGCATTAATAGTGGCTAAATGTATGATCCAACAGGTAATCTTTTTAAACAAATAAAACTGTTTGGATGCTTTCCCAAAATGATTGGGTTGCCCTCCAGGCGTATTTCTTCAATACGGTCCCGAATGTAACGCGTGTCATTAGCCTTGCAGAATGTATCATCTGTGATTGAGGTTATATTGTTAAACTGTAAAATAAAAGGAAAAAAATTGTTCAGAAATCTGAGATCAACTTCTTGTATGTTTTGTAATATTTTATCTCAAATGTGATTTTAAAATTTTGTGCATTCTACGTATCTTCATGGTAATGAAACTTTCTCTGCAATCTGTGCTGAGTCTGCCTTTTTTTAAAAGACTATAGTATTACTTGAGGATAGCAGACTATTTGCTGTTACCCAGTGTTATAACAGTGTAACACAAAGTTCTAAGTATAAATAAAATTATTCTAGCTGGAGGAAGTATTCTATTCTAGAGTGTCAACTCAAAATAGACACTATATACTTAAATATACTTTAAAGAAGTAAAAAGAAATGTGAATTCTTGGGATGCTGAGAGACCAGTTTTAGGTTATTTTAATTACTGCTTCACTTTTATATTACCTCAAGTTGATGTTGTACAATAAAGTCAGCTGAAGAGTCTCCCAAAGCAAATGTTTATCACTATTTGGAGAAAGAAACATAAACCAGAGGTTGCAGTGCCCCCAAATTTCAAATTCATGTGTCAGATTAACTAGGAAATGCTAAGTGCACACAGGGAGACAAACCCCACCCTTACTGAGGCTTCTCAGTAGACTGCAGTTGAACCATTCATGATACCCTGGATAGAACCTGGGCTTTTGGGCAGATCTTGCTTGTCTAAATATTAATATTCTGATATGCATTGGGCTACCACACCACCATGCTATCTAACTAAAATTTACACACAAATAAATGAGTTTCCTAATGAGTCTGAAGACTGGCCCATAAGTCTTAAATTAATTTAATTTAATTTAAATTAAAGTCATTATTTTGAACAGAACAGTCATACCTGAAGATGAATTACACGTAGACTTTCTGGTAAATTAAGAGGCACAGATTCCAGGGCATTGTGGTCCAAGTAGAGGAATGAGAGGTTATTCAGTTTCTGCAAGGAAAACGTACCTTTGATTGATTTGATATTGAGGTGAGAGCACTTCTTCACAGGATTCAAGCTCTGTGTGTGTGTGTTGATATTCTGTGCATGTGAACATATATATACATAGATATTGATGTATATACAGATCATACTGTTAATTGTTGGTATGGTAGTTTTGGTTTTTTTGTTTTTTTAATTTCACAAATAATGTCTTTTGGGCCTTTATGAAAGCCATAGACTTCTGCTCCATACTTCATATTTCTATCCATTCATTTGTTCTCTGAAGACCTAGTTTATGTCAGGCCTGCTGTCTTAATACTAGCTTCTAGAGCCCTTTGAATTGACTTGAGAGCAGCTAATGAAGTCAGTCCCTAGATCAGATTGAATTTGGACCCTAGTGCACCATAATCTCTTCCCAAAACTACCCCTATTTCTAGCTAAGTGTTGGTACTCCTGAAAGTTGTAAAATGTTTCCCAAAGCAATTTATTAATAAATCCTCAACTGGATATAATTTTTCCTAGGTTTTCTATGTTGGATAATTTTATAATATGATTTCAAGATGTAATTTTCCCTGACATTAACCTTACTTTTGAAATACATCTTGTGTCAGATTTCCCTAAGTCTTTTCTGTGCTATTATTTTAATCCTTCTTAGTGTCCTACCATGCCACCCTTCATACAGGCACCCTAGCTCCTGTCTTCCCCATTTGAACATCATTTATATGGCTGAGCGTAATCCCACTGTACCAAGGACTTTCGTATCCTGGGGCATTAGGGAAAATTACAAGGGTGGCCATGTTTAGCATTTCCATGCTAGCTCAGCCTGAGTCCTTTCTGTAATTCATGTGCAAAACCTAAAATATTCTTTTTAGTATGTGTGAAATGTCACTCATCTCCTACAGGCTTTGAAATGCTAGTTTCCCAGACTTACCAACTGCAATTACATATCTTCAAATAACAAAGTATTTTTTTTTCCTAAAAGTGAGTCTCATTTAAAAAAGTCCCTTAACTCAGACTCCCTTAATTTCTGAGTCCCTTAACCCAGAACCATCAGAGGAATGCTGATGTATCTTTAAAATGTTCCTTAAAGTTGAAAAGGGATATCTTAAAGGTTAATGTTGTAAAATATTCTTTTTTTCTGATAGATTGTACATTTATGAAGTAAACGTTACTGTAATATGATTATTCAATTGACAGTTTTAGATGCTTCTGTAGGAATTATCATTAGCAGCTACAAATCCTGCCCTTTGGATATGGTCATGTCTTATGCCCAACAGTAGCATTATCCATTATCACATCTAATCTTTTTATTTTGAGTTACCTTCCAGGACTGAGAATGTTTATATTAGCACTAAGGAAGTCCTGGAATTTGGTGATGACTTCTCTGTAGACCATGCATTTTGAGATAATCTGGCTTTCTTAAAGTAGATCGCTTTCCTTTTTTCCTGTATGTGATATTTTCTTGAATTACTAAATTAGTAATGTATTTGATTCCTACAACATAGAGAATTTTGCATTAGATGCCATCATGGGACTCAAAAAAAAGTCTGCTAACAGAGTTTTATAGTCTAATATTTTTGAATATTAAAAGTTAAATTTAATGTTTACTTTTAGAACTTTATTTTTTGTCTGGCATTTATGAATTACTAATATTGTAAGGAAAAAGAAACACAGGAAAACTCCCACTTTGAGTTTTTGCTAGCCTGTATCATGAGGTGCCAAACATGTCTCTAACTAAATATTTGCTGAATAAACAGCCAAAAAATTGAGATACAATATAGTCCTAAGAAGCAAAATAAAGGGTAGGTATTTTAAGTGAGTAGCATAATCTAGGTTAAAACAGCCTCAGGTTTGACTGTTTATTATGTAAGCAGTGTTTTCAATTGTTAAATTAGAATTGTTTTGCTTTATAAATATAATCAAAACAGAATTCTAAACATGTTTTTCTTTTATCATATATAAAATTATCATATTATCATTGGCTGTATAAAACTGATTTTACATTCAATCATATTGTAAAATACTTACTTTGAATGTGTTTGCTTTGATTCCTCTACTCTTGATTTTGTTGTATTTTGCATTAAATAAAGTAAGCTTGGGAGGAAGAACTGGAAGTTTCAGTAGTTGATTTTCAGCAAGTATAAGTTCTTCTAGCAAAGAAAGTTTTGAAAAAGTACCATCTTCTATATCTTCAATCAAATTTCCCGTAAAATCAAGTCTTCTTAAGTTAGCTTGAGGGGAAAATAAACAAAAAACAAAAAGTTAAATTCTCATTTGTGTGCCTGCCCCCACTTCTCCTACGGATGGAACTGTGAGCATGACATACACAGAGAGAACTGTGGATCTGTGCCCCATTGCACCTGGCTCCCCAGGAAGTGCTCCATGTTTAAGTGCTGGCACGGCAGGTTTCGCTGCTTTTCTCAGACCTTCTTACCTGATTATGGTGGCCAAGTGATGGATGAGCACAGCCTCCATGACTCCAGAATGGGCACCATCTGCAAGTACCACTCTTATGCTGGCTGACTTCTGCCTTTCCATACAGTTACTATTAACCAACCCTTGCCTTTCTCTGGAACAAGATCAGATGCCATGGAAATTTCATGGCGGCCAGTGAAGTTGCTGCTCAAATGCCGTAACTGAGGGATGATCATTTGTTAGTTACCTCGAAATGAGTACATTTCCATATGGTCGCTAGCACCAGCTACTTTCCTCTGCTCCACCCCCAAACACACAAAAAAAAGCCTACTTAAAAAAAAAGTCAACTATATCTACATTGTGCCCTTGTCCTGTATTTCTTGATACATTAGTTCTAACAAAGAGTTCATATTAACATTTTTCTTTTAAATAATTGAATTCTGCCTTCAGTAAAGACAGTATCTTTAAAAGAAATGGAAAGAAAGCATTTTAAAGGGAGAAAACGGGAGGGGAAGAGGCAGATGCTAGAGGTGAGGGGATAGGAGTGCTGGGGTAATGGAAGAATGCCTGTGTCCCAGAGAGATGGGGAAGAAAAGAGGAAGCAAATGGAGAGACAGTGGAAAAAAGAAAATGGGTTACCTGCTTGATGATTAGATGGGTGTAGAGAAGCAAATTCCTATCACCTATAGAAAGTTACATAAGACAAGAATGCCTCTTTTTCCAAGGCATCGTAAGGAGTATTAAGTCCCCTTGGGAAAAAATTATATCTAAATTTCTCCCAACAAGATTGGTTAATCAATTGTTTTCTCCATATTATGCAATTATTTTAACTGCTGTAGAAGACAAGGGAAAATGTTTACAATATATTTAGTTATAAACCAGGTGATTAAACTGTATTATAAATCCCATTTTTAAAATATGTTGTGTATTTGTATGTGCAGAGTAAAAATGGGTAACATTGTTTAAATTCTCATTTGTGTAGAGTGAAGAAAAATATTTATTTAATGCATCATTCAAACACCTTTCTTTTTTCAGTACCTAGCCGAGAGTCTGCAATTATGTAGCTCAGTAAATTTTTGTTGAATCAATACCATGTGTCCACTATATACTCAACACTGATGACCTTTCTAATGATCATAGAATCTTATGTTTGGAAGTGATCTTAAAGTTAATAGAGTTCTTCATCCTTCTGACTGAATTTCTCAGAATGCTCAGGCAGCTTCAAATAAATTCTTTTTGCAAATCGTGGAAGGTAAGCAATATTTTTGATTGAATGGAATCATGTAAATATTTTTGTATTTTTCACCACTTATTACATTGTGATTGTGGGTATGTTATTTTAATCCCTCTATGCCTTATTTCTTAAAAGTATCCCCTGATCTGTTAAAGCAATGCAGAGTGGAAGATAGAGAAATTTTCGAAGTGCGTGTGTAGGACTTTTATCTGCGATGATTAGAAAATACTTCTGTCAATAATTGGGAGCTACTAGTAGCAGCATGAATCCAGTTACAGTTAAACTCATATATGAGTACTGTGTCCAGCGTACATTTTTTGTTATGATTTTTTTTTTGAAAACAGCAAAATAGAAATCTAAATAACAGACAAAAAAACTAATGATCTTGAACTGGGATTTGGTAATGCAGACATAGGCAATTCTAGGGTGCCTTGTGGCAACACATTAATGGCAAACTGTTGGTTAAGATTTGATTGGGGGAAATGGATTTGACTCAACAGATAGAGCGTCCGCCTACCACATGGGAGGTCCAGGGTTCAAACCCAGAGCCTCCTGACCCATGTGATGAGCCAGCCCACGTGCAGTGCTGATGCGCACAAGGAGTGCCATGCCACGCAGGGGTGTCCCCCGCATTGCGGAGCCCCACACGCAAGGAATGCACCCCATAAGGAGAGCCGCCCAGTGCAAAAAAAGTGCAACCTGCCCAGGAGTGGCGCCACACACGCGGAAAGCTGATGGAGCCAAAATGACACAACAAAAAGAGACACAGATTCCTGGTGCCCCCTGACAAGAATATAAGCGGACACAGAAGAACACACAGCGAATGGACATAGAGAACAGACAACTGGGGCGGGGTGGCAGGGCGAGGAAGGGGAGAGAGAGAAATAAAAAAGAAATCTTTAAAAAAAAAAAAAAGATTTGATTAGAAGCCGAAAGTGCTTCTCTGTTAATGAGCAGGGACAGTTGGAAGGAGTTAAATGCTGTTGTTTTCAATACTAATTCCACAGTGGAATCATCTGAGGAGTTTGTGATTTTTTTTTTTCCAAGAGAAGTTTTAGTTTTAATAGTGGATTTTAATGCCAGTGTCTGGGCCTTACCCCAGACTGAATTAGAATCTCTGGATAGTTGGGCTAAGTATCAGAATTTTAAAAATGTTTCCCTGGATATTTTTAATATGTGCCCAGGATTAAGAACCATGCTAAAGTAAGGGAAAGCCATTTCTGTATCTTTATAGTTAAGGCAGAAAATAAAATATGTGGTTGGAGAAGCATCCCATTTATATCAGTGCGCTGACTGGCTGGGGCATAAACAGATGTGAAAGTATAGCATTAAGAACATGCAGTTGCCCGTCGTGTTAGATGGGTTGTCAACATAAACACTGAATTCACCAGTTAAGAGAGATGACAAGGGGCATCTGAATGGAAAGGTAATTCACCAACAAACCAACTGATTTTTGTGAAGTGTTATGGATAAACACTCCAACAGTGACAACCCCAGATGTGATAGGTCACAAGTACCTGAAACCCAGTTTTTCCCAAAATGAGTCAAATACTGATATCTTATTTAAAGTTAACTTACGTATGTCTGCAAAATCTTTGGCAGTCAGCTTTTTAATTTTGTTGAATCGTGCATAAAGGTAGTCTGATTCTTTTGGCAAAGGTGGTACAGCATCAATGTCAATTTCTTCACAGTATACAGAGCGACTTAAACACACACACAACAGGCACGTGGGCATTTCTAAATTGGAAAATATAATCATAAAAGTATAAACAGAAGTTTAAAAATAGTTGGCCTCTGGTGCTAAAATTATTGCTATCATGAATACTATTACAAATTTGAATTGATTTTTTTAAATAGAAACTGAGGTGATAAGAGGAAAGATATTCAGTCACAGTAACTTACATTGTACCTGATAATTCACCAATATTTTATATTCTGGAATCCATAATCTGTTTTATTGTCTGTTTTAGTAGTGATCACTTAATTGCTGAACTGATGTTACATTTTCTCCTTCGAATACCAAAAAAAAAAAACTCATAAAGCAGGAATTAAAGTAAACACACGCTTTATGTATTAACTTTGGTGTATCAGAAACATATTTCTGATTAATGACTATAGCTAATGTGTTTAGAAATCACTAGTTAAATAAGCAAACCATTAACTTGAAAATTTGAGTCATCATAGGCCCTGAAAGATCCCATTGCACTCCATGTCATTTATTTCATTTAATGGTCATACCTCTTTCATCTCTTAACCTGGAACAATTAGTTGATCTTTGTTTTTCATTGCCTTTACTTCTTTAAATAGTACAGCATTTATGTAGTAAATATCTTTCCAGTAGGATTTGACTGAAGGTTCCTTATTTGTGGCAGGAATATCTTGAAACTGATGCTGTTATCAGTGCCACTTATCAGGAGGCACACAATATCTATCCCATTCCTGATGATGTTACCATCTTCAGTCATTTGGTTAAGGGGGTGTCTGCCATGTACAGTTAACTGTTTTTTACTCTGTAATCAATAGTTGTCTTCTGAACAAGTACTTTGGGATTGTGAATATATGGTTTATCAAACTTTAAAACTCACTAGTTTTAGCATCGATTGCTAATTCTTATCAGTTATCACTGGATAGCTGCAGATAGTGATTTTCTAACTCCATCATTCCTTTTACATTTATTGGTTGGCATTTTACTGTAAAGTGGAATGTTTTTTCCTCCTTTCCTCCCTCTCTCCCTCCTTCCCTTCTTTCCTTCTCTTCCTTCTTTTTCCTTTTCCTTTCTTTTCTTTCAGTATGAACTTATGGATAATTGCTTTGTTCCATTGGTTGTAATCCATTTCCATCATATTCATTTTGATAATCAAATTGACCAAGTTTTGGCCAGCAAGAGCCCTTTCAAGCTGACTTCTTTTTTTCCCCACCATAGCTTTATTATGGTTGACATAATAAATTGTACATATTAAAATTGTGTAATTCGTAAGTTTTGACATATGTATATACCTATCACCACAATCCAGCTAATTAACTGAACTGTCATCCCCTAAATTTTCTCATGCTATTTAGGAATCTTTCCCTCCTACTCTTGTCTCCTAGCAACCACTAATCTGCTTTTTGTCATTGCACATTACACGTTAGTGTGCTTTTTCGAGAATTTTCTATCAGTAGAATCATGCAGTATTCTTGTGCTTCTTTCACTTAGTGTAACTATTTTGAGATTCCTTCATTCTCGCATGTATCAGGAGATCATTCCTTTTTATTATTTTTATTGCTATGTAGTATTCCATTTTATGCATATGCACAATTTGTTTATTCAGTCATCTCGATGGACATTTGGATTATTTTCAAATTGGGGCTATTTCAAAGGAAACTGCTTAGAACATTGCTTAGAACATATATTTGTACGGACGTATGTCTTCATTTCTCCTAGATAAATACCTAGGAGTAGAAACCCTGGGTCTTATTATAGGTATATCTTTTAACTTTTGAGGAAAGTTCCAAACTGTTTTCCAAAGTGTGCTATTTTATATTCCCAACAACAGTGTATGAAAGTTCCCATTACGCCACATCCTCTCCAACATCTGGTATGGTAAGTCTTTTTAATTTTAGACATTCAAGTGGGTGTATTGTGATACCTAGTGTATTAATTTGCATTTCACTAGCAAGTAACAATGCAGAGCATCTTTTTATGTTATTTGCCATCCATATATGTTCTTTGGTGAAGTTCTCATTTGCTATTCAGTATCTTTGGTGAAGTGTCTGTTCATAGCTACTTTCTATTTTTATTCAGGTTTTGTGTATTATTACTGAGTTATAAGAGTGTATATTCAAGAAAAAAGTCATTTGTCAGATTTATGTTTTGCAAATGTTTTCTCCCAGTCTGTGGTTTGTCTTAATTTTCTTAACATTGTCTTTTGAAGAACAAATATTTTTCTCTTTTAATGAAGAACAGTTTATTGATTCTTTTATAGTTCATGCTTTTTTATATTGAATCAAGAAATCTTTGCCAGTCACTAAGATTTTAGACTTTTTACTTTCTCAAAGTTATATAGTTTAAACTCTTTACATTTAGCTTTAGGATCCATTTTAAGTTACTTTTTTTTAAATACATAGATCACACAAAATGTTACATTAAAAAATATGAGGTTCCCATATACCCTCACTCCCTACCCCCTCACCCCCACTCCTCCCAACAACCTCTTTCATCAATGTGGCACATTCATTGCATTTGATGAAGACATTTTGGAACACTGCTACACAACATGGATTATTTTTCCCCCTATGACTATCTGAGTCTTTCAGCGCTATTTTTAAAAACGTTATTCTTTCCCCATTGAACTATTTTGGCACCATTGTAGAAAACCAGTTCCCTGTGTTGTAAAAGTCTGTTTCTGGGCTCTATTCTCTTCCATTGACCTATTTGTTTATTTTTATTTCAATACCCATGCTATCTTGATTCCTGTAGTAAGTCTTGAAATTAGGTTGTATAACTTTTTTTTTCAGTTTTAACTACTCTAAGTCCTTTGCATTTCCATATAAATTTTAGAATCAGCTTGTTAATTGAAAAAACGACTGCTAGAATTTTTATTTGGATTGTGTTGAATCTATAAATAAATTTGGAAAGAACATTTTAACATTTAAACGATATTGAGTCTTCTGATCCTTGAACACAATGTATCTCTCCATTTATTAAGTCTTCTTTAATTTCTCTCAGCCCTGTTTTACAGATTCAGTGTATAGGTCTTAGACATCTTTTGTAAATATCTAAATATTTCATATATTTGAGGATTTAAAAAAAATAATTAAATGTCCATGTTATTCTTTAAGAACATCTTTAGTTTCTTGCATAGCAAGATGTCCCAGACTAATCTTCCATTTTTCCTCTGAAGTCACCTACTTCACCAAGGAACATTGGCTCCTTTTAGTGGAGAATGATATTTAGAAACCAAGATCTGGGCATTAGGTGAACTCATTGCTACTGGGGTTTCATTGCTTTTAGGTTCTTTCACAGAGAGACCTAGGATATATAGGTATGTGTTTTTTCCAAATAAAATACACATGCATACACACATATGTTTATACACATATACATACATATATACATGTACCATATACTCATATATGCACAAACATCCCATATACACATACACACTCATCCAGAGTGACAAACACATCTTTATCTATTTGAATATCTCTTTATATATTACAAACCATGAATTGATACCAAAACTTTCACTCCAGGCTACTCCACAAATTTCATTGTAGCCTTCCCCCTCTCCATATATGTATTGTCCATCTCTAGCAGTGAGAAACCAGGCTTTCTTTATCCACAGTATATTTACTTTATTTTACTCAGTCCTAGAACACATTAAGTAGTTTCAAAATTCCTAACCCATAACACTATGGGAAATAAACCTACTTCCTGGAATTTGTATTGCTCTATAGTTCTTTTTTGTTATCAGATTGAAGGTATATGGTCAAAATACTGTGTGTAAGGGTTACTTGGATTAGTTTTTTCTGTTTAGTATGTTATTTAAAATGCAGTTAAGGTTGTTTTTTTTTTTTTTGTATTCCAGTTTGGGGTTTAAACTTATCATTGTTGATTTTATTTATTTACGTATGTATATATTTGTTTGCTTACCTATGTGAAAATTAACATTGTTATTAAAATCAAATCCATATAAAAATGTATACTCAGAGAAGTGTCACTATCCCTGCCCACCCCCCATCTTCTTTAGTCCATTCTTATCTCCCATCCTTTCCATTCTCATCTCATCCACATCCTGTAGGTAACTAGTCTCATTAATTTTTGTTGTTGTTGCTGTTTGTTTCTACTTTTTTTAAGGAGGTACTAGGGATTGAACCCGGGACCTTGTGCATGTGAAGCAGGGGCTCAACCACTGAGCTACACCTGCTTCTTCATTAGTTTTTAAATTATCCTTTCTGTGTTTCTTTACACACAAATGAGCAGATACATATATATTTTCTTATATCCTCTTGTTTACATGAAAGGCAGTGTACTATGGATACTCTTTTGTGCTTTGCTTTTTTCACATAATGTATTCTGGAAATCACTCCATTTCAGTTGATAGGGATCTTTCTCATTCATTTTTACTATTGCATAGAACTCCCTTACATGGATGTATCATGGTTCATTCAACCACTCTTCAGTGTATGGAGACTTAGATGATTTCCAATATTTTGCAATTGCAAACAATGCTGCAAAGATTTTGCAGATATTTTTATTTATCGTTGGCGGTATATCTTCAGGATAAATTCCCAGAAGTGGAATTGCCAGGTCAAAATGCAAATGCATATTTGTTTTTTTTATATATTGCCAAATTCCTCTCCAAAAGTATTGTACCTATTTGTATACCCACTAGCAGTGTATAACAGTGTCTGTTACCCCACAGCCTTGCCAATGGAATATATTGTCATATTTTTCACTTTTGTCAATTGGAGAGGTTAAAAAAGGTATCTCAGTTTAATTTTAATTTCTCTAATTATATGTGAGAATGAACATCTCATGTTAAGAGTCATTTTTGTATCATTTTGTGAATTGTTCATGTCTTTTGCCCATTTTCCAATATAGTTTTTTGTGGGAGGAGGGGCACCCGGCTTGCCTCAGTGGCAAACAGTGCGGCAGGAGGTGACACCGCCTCTGCCCACTGGGCCTAGACAAGGTGACCACGCCTGACTAGGCCTTTGCTGCTAACGGCTAGCCGGCACCGCCCTCCCGCCTAGCCCAGCTCTCACTTCCCCTCCTCCCTCCCTTAAACCTAATCTCTTAGTACGCTGTTTGCCCAGCAACAGCTTCAGCCTAACAAGAGTTAGCACATACTCTACTGGCCAATCACTAGCCCAGTGCCAGAACATTGCCTTATATGGAAACAGCATTTGCCCTAGCCAATCAGAACCCGCCACACCACTCCCCAATCCTATAAATCTGCATCCCCTTCTGCAATAGACCAGACTTGTGCCATCAGCCTGTCTCCGCGACATCTTCCTGGGTTGTGCGCCCTCCACGCCTTCGGAACCCCCGAGGGAAGCCTCAGCGGCCGTACGAGGCTTTCTTCCCCACGCCAGGGACCCCTCTCGTCCCACAACGGGACCCCACTCGTCCCTTAACAGGGACCCCGCTCGTCCCACAATGGGACCCCACTCGTCCCGCAACAGGGACCCCGCTCGTCCCTTAACAGGGACCCCATTTCGTCCCTCAGTTTTTGGTCTTTTTTTTCCCTGAAATTTTAAGAATTCTTTGTAAATTGGACAAATAGATGGGGACCATTTATTACATAGGACTTATAATTTGCTACTTTATGATAAGTTTTGTACTCTTAAATTGGAATGTATATTATAATTATTTCTGTATATAGCCATCTCTCTCTTCTGTGGATTTCTTGAAGACATGTATTATCTTTTCTTTACCTTATCCCTGGACTTTACGTAATATTTGACAAAAACTGGTATTCAATAAGTATTTTCAAAATTGATTTTATATAGACACATTCCTTATGGAGGCTAATTTTGGACTAACTAAGCTTTGATTGTTCTTGAATGTTCCTGTTCCATATTTCTCACTCATAATGTATTACACCAAATCGTGTGTGCTCCCAATATCTCTGTTTGGCCTCATTGGAGAGCAAATTCCACTAATTGGATTTACCATATCCTGAGGCAATTTTTGATTACCATAAGTAATAAAGGTCCAATATAAGCTATTTTTAGATAATCCTTTTTAAAAAATTAGATGGTATTCATACTTACCATCACTTTCTTTCTTGGGGGTTGAGGATATTACACTCTCATCTTTTTGTAATTGAAGACTTTTTTTATCAGGTATTATCAGAGTTTCTTTATCCTTTTGGGAAAATGAAAGTTTATTACCAGATGTGATAAAGTCTTAACTTTGACAGTAAAACTGAAGGCTTACAGACAGCATTTATCTTTTCATAGGTAGGTTGAGACATTTTTTATACTGCAATTAGGATATTATTATATAAAACTATTCATTAAATTATAATGTAAGTATTTGTTCATTCTGCTTTCACTCCAGTGAAAAGACTGTGAATTCCTTGAGTGAGTCAGCCAAGTCTTTCTAATTTTTTCAATCTCTAATAGCCAAATTCAGTGCTTAGTAAATGTTGAACATACTAAAATACAAAATGAGAACTAGGAGGAAATTCTCTGAATCAGAATGAAAGTTTTTCTGAAGTGAATATCTAACATGAAGATACTGTCTTGAAATTATTTATATGTAGAATAGCTGTTTTAGTTGTTTTTGTTTGTTTGTTTGTTTGTTTGTTTTGGTTCTTATCTGAAATTGAGAGCCTGCCCACTGTGCTTCACACTACTAGGTAAGGCTATTAACTGAAGGAATTGGGATCTTTATAATTTACTTTATTTTCTATCATAGGAAAGTACATTTTCTAACATAAGATTAAAGTATATTATATAGATTCCTGTTCTTTGTGTCCATTGTAAGCACTTTTTCAATCTTTAGTCTCAGTCTTAACTCACCCTTAACTTTTGTGTATTCTGTGTATTCAGTCTTGACTCCTAAATCAGCCCTTAACCTTTGTTTATTCTGTGTATGCTGGTTGAACATTCTTCTTCCACTCTGCATTTTTATGTCAATAGTCATGAATTTTACTCCACCTTTAAAATATCTTAGTCTCTGCATTAATAATTCGATGGAAAATGTCTAAAGCCATGTAAATAAAAGAAACAGAGAAAAATCATCTCTAAATTTTTTATTTTTTAGAGACCATGGAATTATGAAAGTGTTCTTGTAATTGAGTACTAGATTCAAATCATCCATGTTGAGCTAATAGCTATGTAATGATGCCCCCCCTTTTTTTTTCATTTGAAGCTATGACTAGTGATTCGTATCTCTTTTTGTCTTAATTATGGGCAAAAATAATACTAGCCTATTAACTAGCTTCATTGAAAAAAAACTGGTGTTAATGTTTGCTCATTGTGTGCTTAAAAAAGTAAAAGAAAAGCAGCTTTAACAGATTGATCTTAAAATCATTACCATCTTATTTATAGTAGAGAAGGATTTTTGAAGTAATCAACATGGTTATATATTTGGCTCTCTTTCTCATTTTCCTTTTTTTGTGTGTATGGTGACAGGCAGAGTGGGCAACGTACTTGTGTGCTATATTAACTTTTTCCTTACCCAGCATTCATTTCTGCATGCCAAGAAAACCACAAGTAATTACTTAGCCATAAAGGAGTGGTATGAATGATATAAGTCATCCCTGCAGAATATTAACTCAGTGACAGTTACTTGGTACAGATTGATAAAAGGTTTAATCTGTTGAAACTGATTTTTTTAAAAGTCACATACTAAATAGATTTTCATTTTTTTGGTAATGCATGTAGCTGGTATTTGTAAATTCTTGTGAAATGCTATAGGTACCAAAATAACCAATATTGTATTTATTTCCTTGAACCTCTTTTTCCCAAAATGATAAACCTTAACCTAATAATCCATCTTTATTTCTCCTAATGCACTTTTCTCCTAATTTATTTTTGAGGCAACACAAATTGGGTGTTGTGTAACATTATTTAACATAAATTTCAGCTGGTCAAGGATCATCTTACAGTCTTGTTTTTGAAAATTTTATTTTTTTGTTACTATAGATACATATGTCATCATAGCTCTCATTTATTAATTTGAGAAGCATGCATATTTTTAAAATATAATTTTAGGGACAATTATTGTGAATTGCTTTTGAATAATTTAAAATGCCTTTTCTTTCCCCTTACGTTATCAAACAATCAGGAAAACCAAAAACATGCATTTAAAATAGGCTACTATTTTATAAGTTGAATTTAGAGTAGAAAGAAAGTACCTTAATATTTTTTCCATCCAGGTATTTATCTTTATAATCTTGGCCAAATATGGTTTCTTCAAAATTATCTGTTCCATAATCATTCATCATGCGTAAGTCCTGCTGAGTTGGTGGTGCTGGCAATATCAGAGGCGCAAACAGTAACAGAAGAAATGTAGAGTGCAGAGTCTTCATTTTAGGAAAACTCAAGGTGACTGGAAGTTAAAATAAACTAGTGACCTGCTGACTGTAGGACAATACTCTCTTTTTCCCTGGAAATAAAAATGCAGACCATGGAAAACAATATTTAAAGCTCTGAAGACTTTTTGGCAGGGTTTAAGCATTAGGAACCAGAGAACAAGTATTTAACCCTTCATGATCTTTAATTAGATGCTAACAGTTTATATGTATCTGTGAACATTCTGAAAAATAGTTTCAGAAATCATTTCATTTCTTTATCTAAATATTTCAATCAATGTCAATCATTTCAGTTTCTTAATAATTAGATGTTCTGAACAGAGATACTCATATGCAGTTAGAATCTTCTTAGGATACCTGTAGTATAAATAGTTAAAATGGAGACTTAAGGTACTGTCTCCAAGGAGTTAAAAATATCATATTTCAACTTTTCTACTTTATAAAAATTCTTTGTTTTGTGTTGGTATAAACAAATTCCAAGGAAAGTTTTAAACCTTAAATTTGAAATTTAACATAGTGAAAAGTAGTTATTAACACTTACTAAGTTTTTAGGTTGTATAGAATGTAGAAAAAGCCACGAGTCTTTCATTTTCTCAGTTTTGTAACTTTAATAGATATAACTGTGTTATTATTAGTTAATAGTATTGCTTCTTTAATTTTAAACTATGAAAAATGCAAAACAGTATTGCCCACTAGAGGAAATATAACACTTTAATCAAGGAACTTTGGGAAATGAAATGGAAAGGGATTCTTTTAGGCTCACCAGTGGGTTTCATCTGGTGGATACACATATCAGATTTTTTCTTAAGTAACTTCAAACAGAATTACTCTGAGTTGCTGATGCTGCAGTATAGATATAATAGATGCCAGTTTGTAAAAACTCCAGTGGTCAAAATTTGAGAATAAAATAGTTTTTTGACTTTTATAGGACCCTGCTCTTGCCTGCATGGATATTAAAGTTAGGCAATGTTATAGAAAAGTATTTTTTTTTTAATATTCAAGGTAACGGGAACTTTAAAAATTTAAAGAGGTGGCCTTTATATTTATTAAGACTGTTAGATGAGTCACATTTTAACAAACAATATTTAAAATAATAAGTGAAAAAGAGCCTACCGTTTTAGCCGTTTTGAAGTTTTTTGTGGTTTTCCTCAATAGATGTGCATGCTTGTGCATTAGCCCCAAGTGGGAGGGTGAATGAGGAAAGCTGTGGATTGAATTCAAACTGCTGAGTAAAATTTCAGGGCCAGCAGCTTTAAAAGCAATTTCCATGCGGTAGAGATCTTTGCCAACATTCTTTCTCTAGGGTGAAACGTAGTGTGTTGTACTAGAGAACTGTGCTTAAAATATTTATAACTGCTATATTCAGTCTGCTTCTATTAATCTACTGTAAGATTTTTTCATTTTTACCTTGTAACTGTTTTAGTGAATAGTTTATAAAGATAACATATTTATAAAATCCTGCTTTTCATTTTAATGCTTTCCTAGGAGATAAAACATCTGCTCTCTTAATGAAATAGAATGCCAAACCAAAGCATAAACCAGGCTCTTAATTTTATGAGGAGTAAAAATATTGTTCTAGTACTATAATTTGTATATATGTAAAAATTAGTTTTAGCACACATGCTTTTATAGTTTGATCATTTAGGTTTTTTCCTCCTTTCTTATGTATTCTTGTGTAGTTATATGTAACTACATATAATGAAAAGCCTAAGTTTAAGAATCAGTTATTTTTTTTAAAGCAATTTGTAATTTGGGTTTGATAGGAAAAGATAATTTTGTTTGCTAAATGAAGGAAACTGTAGAAAAACTATATTAATATTAAATTTTATTTTAGGAAGTTACAGTGGTTTTAATAATCATATGAGCATCTTTAAAGATCCATTCTTACTTGTTTTTTACTCTTTACTACTTTTAGCAATCAAGGTAACATTTCTTTCTCCAGCAAGCTAAAAATTTAACAAATATGGATAAATATTTTGTTAAAACACAGAAATGAAAAATACTAATTCTTTTTTCTGTTCAAAAACATTTTTGGAGCCTTTCAAATCAAAACTTGGACAAACTAAGAAAGACTGGCATACTCAAAATCTTTATTTCAATATGAACTATTTTAAAATTTTTTATGATATTTTCTGATTTTGGTTAATATAAGTTGTCAATTTTATGACTTTAAGGATACAGTAAAACATTGTCTTTGAAAATATATGATAGTGAAACAGAAGATATTGATTTTGTTATTGCATTGTGTAGCTAGTTTAATGGGATGTTGAAAAGTGAGTTGGATAGATGCTAAATGTCCAGATTTGGAGAATCTTAGAAATTCTTTGTTTCCTTAATGGTATATACAGTTTGTTGTTTTGTACTGTAGAAAATTACTTTGTAATTTCTAACATCTTTCCTTGAAATTTTATGGCCATTGAATACAATTTTATTGGCATTTAATATTTCTTTTTCTTTTTTTTATTGAATAAAAGTTTTTTGAGCACTATTTTTGTAGTAGTAGATACATAGACAAATAAAACATAATTTTGTAGGCTGGGAGTCAGAAGGAGAGGCAGCAAATCAGTGATTAAAATGCAGTGATGCCTGCTACAGAAATATGCACAGGGTTCTCTGATAGCGTGGGAGAGGTCACATGTAAGGCTTTGTTAAGGAGGTGGCAGCCAAGCTGAGAGCAAATAGGAGAAGACTGTAGGGGCAAGGGAAACAGCACACAAGTGGAAAGTGTGGGGGTAATTTGTTTGCAATATATAATTAAATGCATGTGGCTGGATTTTGGAGAGTGAAAAGTGGATGGAGCATATTAAGAGATATGACTACTAGACGGGATTAGAGGTCAGGTAAAGAGAGGCTTATACCCTGCTAAGGTGTTTGGGCTTTATTCTGTAGGCATTGAGATACTATTGAGAGATTTTTAAACAAGTTAGTAACATGATCCAATATGCATTTTAGAAGTATCCTTCAAATGTTGCATTTCTGAAGATTACCATTGTTAGTCTATTGGGACAGTTACCTATTACCGTGCAAAAAATTACCATCGATTTAGCAGTTTAAAATTACACACATTTATTATTTGACAGTTTCCAAGGAGGTCAGAAGTCCGGGCATGGTTTTACTTGGTTGTCTGCTTCAGTCTATCTGAAAGGTGCAGTCAGGATGTTGGCTGGGGCTTTAGGCTCATTTCATGGCTCAGCTAGGGAAGATCTGCTTCTAAACTCATGTAGTTGTTGGCAGCATTCAGTTCTGGGCAGGCTATGGGACTAAGGGCCTTAGTCTCTTGTTGGCTGTTGACTGCACACTACACTAAATTCCTTGCTCTGTGACCTCCTCTGTAGGGCAGCTCTTAACATGGTAGCTTGCTTTTTCACACCCAGAAAAGGAGGTGGTCTCTTAGCAAAACTGGTATCACATTCTTGTGGAACACAATCATGTACACATATATCCCATCTCCTTTGCTCACCCTGAAGGGAACAGGATTATACAAAGAAAGAGTCTGGGAATATTCAGAAATGCACTGAAAAATAAACCTATGTTCCCCATATAAAATATGTCTGAAACTTTGCTTTCTATTCCAGAAAGGCTTGTTGTATCTTGCTAGAAAGCTATTTAGCTTTCACTGAATAATAGAAGATGAAAACTAGGAGCAGGCATTGTATCAAAAGTTCAAAGAGTTTTCTCTACAGAATTCTCTTAGGTGACCCTATTTCATTATCCTTGGAGATTAGTCTTAGAGATCTAGGTGGCCTAGTCCCATTGATCTGCTGGTTCTGTCTCCTAATTGGTTTCAGCAATGGTACTCAAAAACTGTGTTGAATAGAACTAAGTTATAGAAACAAGGGATTTCTGAGGAGTATTCTTTGGAGGTGCATCAGTTCTATTGATAGTGATCATATAACTACTTAGTAGATTGGCTATTAAATAAAGACTGTAAGCAAGAAGAGTCTTTCCCCTATCTTCATCCTCTAACTTTTCCAGAAACTGTGATTTAGGAGTCAGAACTCTAAAGTTCTAGTTCTGGTTTTGGTGTTGTCATCAATATTCCACTGATTTTGGGTGTTATGGATTGAATTGTGTCTGTAAATATGCCTTTACTTGGAAATAAGAAAAGATGTAAAAGATATTGTTAGTTAAGATGAGGCCAAACTGGATGAGCTTGGGCCCTAATCTAATATGACTGATGTCCTTATAAGAAGGGGAGAATTGGACACAGAAAGACAGAGGAGAGAGAACCATTATTAACTGAGGCAGAGAACACCAAGGATTGCCTGCAAGCTACTGCCAGAAACCAGTAAAGCTGCATGGAATGTATGCACCAGTACAGATTTCAGACTTCTGGCCATCAGAACTATGAGGCAATAAAGTTCTGTTGTTTTAAGCCACCCAATTTGTGATACTTCGTTATGGCAGCCCTAAGAAACTAAGACATTGAGTATCTTATTTGATTTCTTTGGGCCTTAGTTTATCTGCTGGATTAGAATCTAGTTACTTGAAGGTGCTATTGGCATTTTGGCTGGATAATTCTTTGGGTTGGGGGCTGTCCTGTGACTATAGGATGTTTAGCTGAATCCCTGGCCTGTGCTCACTAGATGCCAGTAGATCCCCCTCAACTCCAAGCTGTGACAGCCAAAAATGTCTCTAGACATGGCCAAATGTCCCCTACCAGAGGGAAATCATTCCCACTTGAGAACCACTGAGTTACTAGATGTGGCAGTTTGAGTCTTTTGTGGACCCCAGAAAATTATGTTCTTAGATTGATCTATTCCTGTGGGTGTGAATCTGTTGTAGGTGAGACTCTTTGATTAGATTAGATTCAGTTAAGAGCCATTTTATTAGATTACTTCAGTAAGGTGTAGCCCAGTGTGGGTCTTAATTTTCTTACCAGAGTCCTTTACAAATTAGATAAATATACAGAGAAAAAAGCCCACGGACACAGAGGGAAACCTCCAGAAGCTGAAATTAATGGGACCTGGGAGAGAGAAAGCCACAGGAGCAGAAAGAATGCACAAGAGCAAGAAGCTGAAAGCAACAGAGCCCAGAGGGGAAGGCAGAGACTGGTAGTCACCGCTCTTGTGCCCTGCCATGTGGCAGGAGTCCAGGATCACCAGCAGCCAATCTTCGGGGAGAGAGCTTCACCTGATGCCTTGGTTTGGACATTTTTCTCAGCTCAGAACTGTAATCTTAAAAGTCAATAAACCCCCACTGTAAAAGCCAACCCATTTCTAGTATATTGCCTTAGTAGCCTTTTACAATCTAAAATACTGGATATTTATAAACCCTTTTAAATCTGACATCCAAGGATTTTATGGGAAGTGTGTGGTTTGAATCTTCAGTTCAAATAGCATGCTTATGCCTGAAGCTCAGTCATTTGGTCAAATGAGATAAAGATGAGAACTCAAGTATCTTTCATACCAAACAATGAATTTAAAGGAAGGGAGATTTTTACTCAATGTAAGGAAGAGTGCATGGTAAAAATGTATCTTATTTGTAGATTTAATTTTTCTGAGTAGCACGTAAACCTTCATGTAGCTGAATTTTTAACCTAAACACATAAAATGATGACAGATGTGCTTATGATATTGTATGATGCTTTCACGGCATAGTTATATTTATTTAGGGAATTGGAACATATAAGAAACTTTGGATTGTTAGCTGTTATGACTTAATTTCTTTTCCTGCTGCTGTTATACTTTATTTCCAGTATTTAGAAATGGATTTGGAATCAGGAAACCTTGGTTTTTAGTTCTAGCTGTCCTTGTGGTCATACGAATTTCTTTGCAGCAGAAAAAGTATATAGACAAAACAAGGTTTGTTATTTCTTCTATTTTTTCCACCATGGAGTTAGTGAAGTATGTTACATGATATCCATACATCTGTATTTTAGTTTAGTGGCCCCAAACCTAAGGAATAAAAGGAAACTTTTGTGTTTTGGGTAATATTTAAATGCAGCCTAACCATTTTTAACCAGTATTATTGTGTGAGTAAATTTATGAAATATCCTTTATTTTTATTTCCTTTCTAAACACTAAGTATACATTTATTAAGTTTTTATGTTTGTTCACCAAGTTTGGTTTACAGTGAAAAAGTCACACATAATTACAGAAGCCAGTTTTATTTGTTAAGAGTCACAAACACATTTCAGTCTGTTAGCTAATATAACTAAATTCTTTGACATACATTGAGAAAAAATATGAATTTCCATTTCTTTTCTTTCCTGTTATAAACATTAAATCAATTGATTTAGTCTGTAGCTCTAACATGTGACTATGTAGTCTTAATTTACTAGTTAAAGAAATATTTTATTCTTCAGAGTTTCTTTTAGGGAAAGCATTGTGTTTTTAAAACTTTTATGAGAAATACTGGGGGTGAGTAATGAGTTCCTCAAGGAATTCTCACCGTAACCAAGGTTGTTCTCATTGGGTCCTATAATTGGAGGATCTTTTGCTTTGCTGAGCATTGTGCTAAGTTTACATATACACAACTTTCAAAATAGGAGCTGCAGTAGACTTGAATACTTCTTTCTGATAACCTGATAATAGAGGTTTTAAAAGACTCTGGGGGATGGGAGCCAGGTGGCTGAGTGCCTTTGGAGGGAGGGAAGGTGAGGGAGGAAGCCCTGCTTTCCTCTTCCTGATAGGCCTCCCAGAAGGGTACTTTAGAAAACCAAACAGTCAAATAGAGGTTTTCAGTTTGTTTGTTGTGGGTTATACAATTTAAGCATCTTCCTCTTTCTCTCTAATGAAACCTTTAGTTAAGTCTCCTTTGTTCACTCATCTTTTTTTTTTTTAAAGATTTATTTATTTCTCTCCCCTCCCCCACCCCCACCCTGGTTGTCTGTTCTCTGTGTCTGTTTGCTGCATCTTCTTTGTCCACTTCTGTTGTTGTGAGCTGCACAGGAATCTGTGTTTCTTTTTGTTGCGTCGTCATGTTGTGTCAGCTCTCCGTGTGTGCGGCGCCATTCCTGGGCAGGCTACACTTTATTTCACGCTGGACGGCTCTCCTTATGGGGCGCACTCCTTGCAAGCATCAGCACTGCACATGGGCCAGCTCCACACGGGTCAAGGAGGCCCGGGGTTTGAACCGCGGACCTCCCATGTGGTAGACGGACGCCCTAACCACTGGGCCAAGTCCGCCGCCCACTCATCTTTTATATGAGTAGAATTTTGGAAGGAACCTGAAGAGATGTTGACTTCCTTCTGTGTGTCCCCTAGTACCAAGAATAGAAGAGGTAGCGCTCAGGTATGGACAGCTGACATTGGTTGGCACACATATCTAATTGGCTGCAGTGCTAGACATGCTGAAGTAATAGTTATGGTTTATTGGATACCTACATCTGGTATGCACTTTTTAAAAATGCTTTATTATATTCATTATTTCTCTTTATCATTGTAACAACCCTGTGAGGTCTTCCTTATAAAAATAAAGAAAGGGAGACTAGGGAACCTAAGTAATTTACTCAGGATCACCCTACTACGTATCAAGTCAGGCTTCATACCCAGGTCTATCTGATTTCAGATCCCTAGATTTGAATTGCTGAAGTATGCAATTTTATTCTTAGCTGAGGCTGATCTTTGAGAATTAAGATGTATTTTATCAAAGTTAGGAGATATGTTTAATGAGATTGATTATAAATATATAGAAATGGATAGAGTTGATGATAACACATTAAGATGGATATAATATACTGATTTATAAATGTGATTGTGGCTGAAAAGGGTAGTCTAAGGAGGTTAATGTTAGTTAAAAGACAGCTAGGTGGCAGACTTGGCCCAGTGGTTAGGGCTTCCGTCTACCACATGGGAGGTCCGCGATTCAAACCCCGGGCCTCCTTGACCCATGTGGGACTGGCCCATGTGCAGCGCTGATGCTCGCAAGGAGTGCCATGCCACGAGGGGTGTCCCCCGCGTAGAGGAGCCCCACACACAAGGAGTGCGCCCCGCAAGGAGAGCCGTCCAGCACGAAAGAAAGTGCAGCCTGCCCAGGAATGGTGCCGCACACACGGAGAGCTGACACAACAAGATGACGCAACCAAAAGAAACAGAGAGTCCTGTGCCGCTGACAACAACAGAAGCGGACAAAGAAGATGCAGCAAATAGACACAGAGAATAGACAACTGGGGTGGGGTGGGAGGGGAGAGAAATAAATAAATAAATAAATCTTTAAAAAAAAAAAACAGCTAAAGGATAACCTAGGAACTGTATAACAGGGATTTCATCGGTAGATGAATATTGCAGTTAATAATACAAATACAAGAATGTTCCTTTATTACAAGGTGTTAAGAATATGGTGATATATGGGGAAAATATAACTAATATACCTTGTAGACTATAGTTAACAGTAATGTAATATTTTTGTAGCCAAGACAAAGAAGGTACTATATCAATGTTAAAGGTCAAAAAACAGAATATGGGATTTCATTTTATATGATGTGAATATGACCAAATCTTTTTTTTTCCGTTTTCATTATTACCTTGACTTGAGACCTTGGTCATGTCATTTAACCAATTTGTGCTCATTTATTCAACTTTGTAAACGCTGGAGAAAAAGATGAGTTTGGTTTTAGGATTAAATAAAAATAAATGTGGAACTGTGCCAGGATAGAATTTTTTTTGTGGGGTACAAGGGATTGAACCCTGGACCTCATATGTAGGAAGCCAGTGCTCAACCACTGAGCCATATCAGCTCCCCTGAGTTGGTTTTTTTCGTTTGTTTTGCTTGTTGTTTTGTTTTGTTTGTTTTGTTTTTAGGAGGCACTAAGAACTGAACCCTGGGCCTCCCATGTGGGAAGCAGGTGCTTAACAGCTTGAGCCACATCCTCTCCCCATGAGTCACATCTCCCCCAGGATTTTTTTTAAAGCAATGCTTCCATAATTTGTTAAGCTTCATTTTGTCTGTTATTTTATTTTTTGAAGTTGAAATAAAGTTCACCAATTTTGAAAAAAAATAGACAAAAATAGCAACTCCCAAATTCTGAAAATTGTGTTATTTTTGTGTTTTTTTCATGTTTTGTTTTTGTTTGTTTGAACCTTGCAAGAGGGGTGTTTTAGTTTATTAAGCTACTGAAAGCAATATACCAGAAATGGTTTGGCTTTTACAATTGGGGTTTATTGGCTTGCAAGCTTACAGTTCTGAAGCTGAGAAAAGTGTCCAAATTATCAGGCAATGCTCTCTCTCTGAAGATCAGCTGCAGGCAATCCTGGACTCCTTCATCATGTGGGAAGGCACGTGGCAGTGTCTGCTGGTCTCTGCCTTCTCCTCCAGGCTTCATTGCTTTCAGCTTCTGGCTGCTCCATCTATGACTTTCTCTCCCAGCTTCTGTAGTTTCCTCTCTGAGCTCCTATCTCTCTCTTTTTTTCTCTCTCTCCATCCTATTTATACAGAACTCTAGTAAGAGGATTAAGACCCACTCTGGGTTACAACTTACTGAAGTAATCTAATCAAAAGGTCCTACCTGCAATGAATTCATACCCACAGGAATGGATGAGCTCTAAGGACACGATCTTTTCTGGAGTCCATAATAGCATTAAACTATCACAAGGTGAAAGAAACTACCACATCTTTGTTGTTTTCTCCATCTTCTGCCAATCAGTTCCTACTCACATAGCAAGGTATCTCCTTTTGCTTGATGCCTTCAGCTGTTTCACCACTCCCTTACCAAGTAAAAATTATAGAATTGGTGCTCACAGTTTTTCATAGTTACTTCCACTTTAGCATTTTATTTTTCTTCTTTGTTGAATGAGTTGTGTGAGTTTATTGTTTTCATAATTTTTTAGTAACAGCTGTATTGAGATATAACTCATGTACCATCACAATTCACCCATTTGAAGTATGCAGTTCAGTGGCTTTTATTATTTTTTCAGAGTTGTGCAATCGTCACCACAAAATTAGAACATTTGTGATTCCAGAAAGAAACCTTGTATCCTATCAGTCCCTATTTCCCCCTAGCCTTCTTGCCATCTACCCGCCCTCTACCTAGAGCCCTAGGCAACCACAAATCTTTTTGTATCTATACATTTATCTATTCTGGAAATTTCATACACAGGGAAACATACAATATATGTTTGTTTTTTTTTAGTGACTGACTTCTTTTGCTTAGCTTGTTTTCATGGTTCATCCATGTTGTAGCATGCATCATTACTTCATTCCTTTTTATGGCCAAATACTATTCCATTGGATTGGATATGTCACATTTTGTTTATCCATTTATCTGTTGATGGACATTTAGGTTGTTTCCACTTTTTGACTATTATGAATAATGCTGCTACAAATATTTGTTTAGGAAGTGTTTTGTGTGTTATATGATCAGTTCTCTTGGTTATGTTCCTAGGAGTCAAATTGCTGGATACTAGATAACACTGTAATTTCTCTACATCCTCACCAATACTTGTTATTGTCTATCTTTTTGATGATGGCCATCCTAGCAAGTGTGAACTAGTATCTCATTGTGGCTTCGATTTGCATTGCCCTTATGGCTCCTCATTAAATTTTGATTCTTTTACTTAGAAATAGTCTTATCTTTCTTCTCATCTAAAACATCTACAGTATTTTCCACATATTAGCTCAAATAAATGTTTGAATTTATAACCCTATTTTTTTTGCCTTTTGTCTGTTATTTTTTGTATTTGAAATAAAGTTTGAATAAAAATAATTTCTATATATTAATTTATCACTTCTTTTTTTAAAAATTGTAATAAAGGGGAAGTGGTCCTGAAAGTTTTACCTCCCTTGAAAACGTCCTTTGCCCACTAGCATTTTAATCTTACCTTTACTCGCACATTTGTTTCTTACAGTTCCACAATCACACACATGTGCTCTGATTCTTGATCTTTCATTGCGAAGCCCTATATACCAAATTACTTGATTAATATTGATTAAATGAATGAATGGAGTTTGTTCATGTTCATTCCAGATTGTTGAGGTTGTCCCTGAGGACAGATGGGACAGGTTGGTATTCTCGTTAGCCCCAGATTTTTATTTATGCCATATTTGATTAATTTTATGAAATTGTTAGCTTCAATTCAAGAGAGTTCATCAAAACAGTTAGGTAATCTTCATGCTAAAGTATATGTAAAGATAAAGTATATGTAAAATATTTCAAAATGATAGTGAAAGAACCCATGCTTTTTAAAAAGGTTTTAGAGATATTAAAGCCTGTTTTAATGTTCAGATTTTAAAGGGAATTCATTCAGCTCTGGGATTGCATAAATAAGCATTGGCATTTATACTTCTTATATATGTGTGTGTGTGTATATATATATATATATATAGTGTACTAGGAAAATAGACTTGTTAACAACACTGATATAACATTATTTTTCTAACACTAATTTAGTCTTACCTAATACATAAGGCATTTCTCACTATATCGAGCAATTATTTATTAGCAAATCTTTATGTAACTAAAACAAAGAAACTTTTCTCTAGTTGAATTTATAATAAAAACAAATTTTTCCCAGTTAAAGTGGGGCACAGTAAAGATTGTTTTGGATAAATGCTGAAATTTGCTACAATGTGGATTGCAATGAGATGGATTTGTGTTTTTTAGTTATCCAAATATAGAGTTTATAATTTTGTTGCTTTAATGCTTTAAGAGAAGGGCAAGACTAGTTATTGTCATGAATCTTTCGCCTTGGATCCTTCATATTGGCCTCTTATAAAAATTTAAAACGTTATCCTATACTATAAATTGTGAGCCAGGGAAATTGGATGTCTTAGATTGCAAAGAAAAGCATGAAAGCTTTTCTGAAAACCATAACAAAGGAAGTGGCACCTATTGTATTAATATAAACTCCTATAATTGAAATATACTGATTCAAATATTATATTGATTCAAAGAACATGGCTTCAGTTCATAGCTTCTAAAACTACTTTTTTCATTTCTTTAAGAAATTAGTGTTAATAGAAATGGCATATTCCCTCTTTCTAAACATAATATTCATTAAAATTAGTTTTTTATTTCCACTTGCCACTGTAATTTATATTTCTAAATATTTGTATAATTTTAAGTAAATTCTAATCCTATGCAAATCTTATCAACTTAAATTCAATTCTGATCTTATTCTAGCACATAATTTTAGATATAGTACTGTGAGCAATGCATGTTCATTTAGACTTACACTGAATTATAAGATTTTGTGAAATGATAAATGTATACCTATCTAGTTTCTTGCCATTCTTGAATTTCATAATGATGAGGGTCAAAGTCTTCTTCAGTTCTTTCTTGTTCGTGGCCTTCACGATCATTGTTTTGATCATCATGATCGTCATCCTCATCATAACCTCGGAAAACTTGGGTCTTCAGTTGTATTGTTTGACCATTAGTGCTTCTTTGTTCACCATAATAAACAGCATGGATATGAGGAAAGCAGGCAAAAACATATGAATTTATTGGTTCTTTTAGCTTATTTTGGTCCACACGTATGTATGTTAAATGGTGGTAATATAGTGGGTCAATAGATGGACATATCACTGTAATATTAATATCTGAAAAATACAAATTAAAAATTAATCTTGCAGCATTGCTTCTATAATCCTGTATTGAATTTTATTAAAATGTTACATGGGATATACTTTTGCCACTTAAATACTTTTAAGTGGAATTAGGTTTAAATTTTTTTACATTAGTCAAATAATGAAAATGAAAATATAAATGAAGTTTATATTATCAAAATACATATGGCTTCAATGGCTTCTCTGATTATTTAAGTAAGAAATACTGAGTAGAAACAATCCTAAAAAGAAAAATGTTAAAATGACACATAATTTCACTACACGGGATATTCATATGCTTTATATACTCTACAGGATTCAAGGTGGGAAATTTTAATAGAAAAGACTAAAAACGTTATTACACACACTTCTCTGGAGACAATTTCCTGCCATGTTCCTAGCCAACTGCAAAGCAACTATTTCCAACAGTGTGTAAAGCATAGATTATTAAAGACTTTTTCTTTAAAAGGTCAAGAAATCATTTTTTCTTTTTAAAAATAAAATTTTACATACCTTCAATTTCATTATTTTCTATGTATAGGTGTTCCAGATTTCTTGGAATATAGAATGCTTGCTTCAGTTTGTTGTGTCCAACATTGAGCTGTATGAGGTTGGAAAGATTAAAAATATTATAAGGAATATCTTGAAGTTTGTTGTATGACAGTCTTAATGCATGAAGTTTTGGAAGTTCCTTGAAGTAATTTTCTGGTATAGAAGAAATTGAATTATTTTCTAAAGACAGATACATTAGTGAAGAAGGCAAACCAGGAGGCATTGATTCCAATCTATTATTGCATAGGTTGAGCTGCATTAAATTTTCCAGTTTGGAAAGGATTTTTTCTTTTAACATAGAATCATGAAGATGATTATAACAGAGATCAAGCATGGTCAAGTTTATTAACCCATCCATGGCATTTGTCTGCAGTCTGGAGATCTCATTGTAACCAAGAAGGAGTCTTTCCAAAGATTTAGGAAGAGGAAATGGAAATTCTTCTAAATGGTTATGCTCTAAGTGAAGTTGTAGTAGATTTGAAAACTTAGCAAACACACCATGATCAATCTTTGAAGATTTAATTTTGTTGTGGCTAAGATTGATTTCTCTAAGATAAGTTGCATTAATGAATGAACTTGCTGTTACAGCCTCAATATCATTGAACTGAAGGTAGAGTTGCTGAATATGCATTGGAATATTTGGGATAGTCTTGAGTTTGCGATTATCACAGTACATTGATGTTGGAAAGTTAGGTGGACAAAAGCATTCACTGGCACAGCTTAAAATGTGCTGATGAAAAGGAGCTCCATATTCTGTGTTTTGATGAAATTGTAATTCTGGTTGGTAGACATCGTCTGGCTCTTGATCATAGTCTTCATCCCATTGATAATCATACTGACAATATACTTTGACTCCAGAGAAGAAGAAAAGGACACATATTTGACTTAAAAAACTCATGTTCTTCATTTTCCTATTATAAGTAGAAAAAAGAATAAATATGGGAAAAGTGAATAAAATAGAATAATTTTTGTACAAATGGATAGTTATATAACATACATATAAACACATATATAGCATACATAATACTGTTCTTTATATCTATATTGAAATATGTACAGAATGCCCAGAAAGAATGGACAATGTGCAAATCAAAATTAGTGTTTTAATACCAAGGAATTGAATGAATTTTTTTTTAAAAAGTCACATATTGCTTTGAACCAGAGTCAAAAGTCTTGTGTTCTAGACTTTTTACTGCATAACCATCTTTTCAGAGAATTTGTTTATCTTGCTTAATAGACTTATCTCAACTGTAAAACTTATTGCTCTTCCCAGTATTTAATGCTGGCTAATCTTACCGACCATTTGGATTGCTTTAGGGTTGGTCAGTGTCTGTGAAGAAGCCCTATTTTTCAGTTAGAGAGTTTTTGCCAAGGAAAGTCTTAATATCAAACCAAAATCTGCCTCCCTATAACTTCTATTTCCTGATGCTTTTTCTGTACTTTGGAAGAACATGAAATACTCCCTTCTTTGTGTTAGCTTGAGACATTTCAAAATAGCTACCCTTTGTCCTCATAGTGTTTTTTGTCCAAGCCTAACTACCCCTTCAAATTTTCCTTATATGAAACAGTTTCCAGATTCCAATTATTTTGTCTCTGACTGTACTTGAATAACTACTTCAAATCCCAAGTACACACAATGGTTACATTCTACAGATTTTATATTTCTAATTGATTATTCTATACATTTTTCTAAATGCCTTCCTATGTTCTTTCTTTCCATTAGTATTTTGAGTTAATTACTAGGTATAGAAAGATTAAAAACACATAATCTCTATCCCTCAGGAGTTGATAAGGTCTGGTGGAGACACACAGTACAATCCAGGATGAAGGTGTCATAGGGAGTAGGACTAAAGTAGAAGAGTACTCAGCGCCAGAAAGACAGGGTATGCTTTACGAAGAATTGACATTTGGTTCATGTGAAACTTGAAGTTGAAGTGAATGGATTATACACTGGATGAGGAGCCTGAAAACCTCCATTTCAGTTTATATTACTTTAAATGGTCATGTCTCTTGACATATCTGCCTCTTGCCTTGTGAATAAAATGAGAATTACAATTGCTCACTTGCTTATCTCATGTGGGCGTTGTTGGAATCATATCAAATAGGCATGTAAAAGTACTTTGCAAATTGGCAAGTGTTATCCAGATGGAACTGACTGTATTATTTAGGAAAAAATGAATTTTTAAAGGCCTTTTTTTTCCCTCTACCCTTTTCATTGAGGGTTCCATGAGAGAATTAAGCCCTAATGCCCTAATGCATCATTATGTGTAATAACATATCTCCTATTTATCTAGAACGGTACTAGCTATTTTTCCTAATTGGGAGAACTGAGAAATCATTTTCTCTGGCAGAACTCCTTTTGAAATAGCCTGTCCTAAACCCCAATACTTCAGTTTCTTGTTTTGTTTTGTTTTGTTTTTTTGTCAGAAACTAACAATCTCTGGAATGTAGAGTCAGAAACATTTCTTCTCTTTTCCTTCAATGATAGCATACTCCAGTCTACCTCACTATTCCCTTCCATGTGCCCACATTACAGTAACTGCATCCCCTTCCTACTCTCAATTGGAGCATCCCACACTGCCACTATCTCCTATTTTTATAGTTTAATCCATGTCATAACTTCAACTGCAATAATTCTTCAATATCAGTGGGACCTAAATTATATTGATTCTACTGAGGTTTTTTTTTACTGTCCTTATAATTCATACCTTTCAAAATATTCAGTTCCCTTCTTATCTGACTGAGACTTCATAATTCATCACCATCATCACTCCTTTGCACAAGCCCTAAACTTTCTTGTCCTTTACTTCATCATACTCATCTGGGAAACTCCAACCCTGGTTAATCCAATTCTCCACCTACTCTCTGCCTGACTCATGCAGCTGAATGTGACCATAGAAAAACAGGACTATGCTGACTGGTCTCACTTTAAATTTAAACTTTAGAGTACATTTCCTTACTCCATTCCCTTTCCCTCTCTCCTAGACATCTATTTGATACCGTTTTTCTATGAAGTGTCCAACACTTCATTCCCCATTATTGTCAGGTGATTTCATTGTTTCCGTTTAAAAAACCAAAAAAATAGAATCAAAATAGAAACTATACAAGTCCCTAATACGACTATCCACACTTTTCATTTGATCTTATTTCCTATGCCTTCTCCAGTCTCATGGCTTTAAATGCTTTAGATCTAACTACTAATGTGTCTCAAATTTGTATTTCTTGGTTCAGTTCTTTTCCCTGAATATCTCATTTATTCAGCTGCCTACTTGATAATCTCCACTAGTATGTCTAATATTTTTCTCAAACGTACCACTACCAAAGCCAACCTTATAATATTTCCTCAGTCTTCCCCATCTCAATAAATGATAACCTCATCTTTCCTATTGCTCATACCAAAAACCTTAAGAGTAATCCTTGATATTTCTTTTTTTGATACTCCACATCCAATATGCCAGCAAATCCTACTGGCTCCACCTTCCAAATGTATCCACTATCAATCTGGTCCAAAGCTGTTATCTTCTCTCAACTGTTACCACTGAATAAAAAGAATAAAAGCCAAGGTCCTTATATTGACCTTCTGGGTCCCACACATGTGTGTGTCTGTGTGTGTGTTTGTGTATGTATGTGTGTCCCCTTTATCTCTCTGAACATTTCCTGGTCATTTTCCCCTTGGCGATTATCCTCCAGTTCCACATGTCTTCTCTTTCCTGCTAAAACAGAAATCACCAGGCATGTTTCCTCCTTAGGGTCTTAACACTTTTTTTTTCCTTGCCTGGATCACTTATTTTTTCATTTCCTTTAGGTCTTTGTTCTGATGTTACCTTCTCAATGGGGCCTTCCCTGTGATCACCCTATTTATTATTGTAAACCTCCTCCCCATTACCGTGCCCTTTCATCTTTCCCTTTTTATTTTCCTTATATCACTTATTACCACTACCATATATTTTACTTATATATTTATTATTCTCTCTACCTCCACTGCCCACTATTTGAGAAGAAATTAATGTGTTTTATTTGTCTTTAACAGTTCCTAACACACAGTAGGTACACAGAAGAATTTGTTACATGAATGAATGAATGAAATACTCAATTAATTCACCTGTCACTTTTCTTCTCTAATAAGATTGTAAAAATATGACCCCACTGGCTTTGTGTTTTTCTGTTTAAAAGAGTTAGTGTCAGGAAGTGGACTTGGCCCAGTGGTTAGGGCGTCCGTCTACCACATGGAAGGTCCGCAGTTCAAACCCCGGGCCTCCTTGACCCGTGTGGAGCTGGCCCATGCACAGTGTTGATGGGCGCAAGGAGTGCCATGCCACGCAGGGGTGTCCCCTGCGTAGGGGAGCCCCGTGCACAAGAAGTGCGCCCCGTAAGGAGAGCCACCCAGCGTGAAAGAAAGTGCAGCCTGCCCAGGAATGGCGCCGCATACACGGGGAGCTGTCGCAGCAAGATGACGCAACAAAAAGAAACACAGATTCTTGTGCCGCTGACAACAACAGAAGCGTTCAAAAGAACACACAGCAAATGGACACAGAGAACAGACAACCGGGGCGGGGAGGGGGGGGAGGGGAGAGAAATAAAATAAATAAATAAATAAATAAATAAATAAATAAATAAATAAATAAATAAAGTTAGTGTCATCCCCAAATTGAGATTTTTTTCTCCCAAATTTTATAAATAAACACAATCCTAATGCCAAAAAAGGTTTAAAAACTACTCAGATAAATTTTGTAAAACTATACTCTGTTCTTCTCTATTCAAATATTTATTCTAATTTATTTCCTATATTTAATATTATCCCTTCCTACAAGAAAATGTCAAAATAGTAATCATTTGATCTTAACAGTTTGTGATTTTGAAACTCATAAAGTTTTCTTTTGTGATTCTAAATATATTACATCCACTCTTCCTACTTTTCCATCGGATTCATCAGGGAGATAACATTTGAATTAGACCTTGAGGAAATATTAGGATTCTGATAGAAGAAGATAGGGAATAAGATTTTCCAGATAAAAGAGGAATACAAATCTTGAATTTGTACTTTGAGAATGAACAACTAATTTTAATTAATATATTTGAGTTGTATACTTCTGTCATCTTTAGCACCTACACAATTTGTAGCCCTGATCTTCATACTGCAGTATACATGTGTGAAATAAGAGAAAGTCTTGGGAGGAGGTGGTGTGAAGGAGTTATGGTTCCATCCCAAAGGACAATATTCAGAGCAGAGCCTGAACTTCTCTAGGTCATAAGGGTGCTGGGTGACCCAGACAGTGGGGCTTGGGAAGCTTCCAATGGGTCTCATTGGGAACACTCTTTCACCTGGTATAGTTGTTGACCTGTAACTAGATAATGTATAAGAATGTTCTTAGTATAACACTTAACACGTATTATTGTTTACTTATTTTTAGTTTGATTGAGTCACTTTAGTTAACAGATTTTTTTTTAGTTATTTCTAGGAGTGGGGTTCTGTGCTTATCTTGGTGAGGTATACAGAACTGAAGAAGATGTGAAGACATATTCTCCTCTTTAAAGAGCACATAGTTTAGTGGAGGAGAGAGACCCACCAGAACAAGCTGTAGCATAAGGCAGAGGGTAATATTGTGTGTAACAATGTTATGGGAGCCCAGTGGCTTAACCATGCTTGGGAGAGACAAGGAAGTCTTTGGTAAATATTACTTGAACCAGACTTTTGGAGATTAGCAGGAATGGATATAGAACATTCTATACATTTTACTCATCAGTTGATATTTTACATATTAATTTTATAGTATTTTATTTTAATAGTTATGGCATATTAACTTTTTAAAGTACCTGTCATATTTCATTTTAGTATCATTACAGCCATTAGAATTGAGGTTCTATAAGGACAGGCAGATTCCCAAGGTTGGCTGAGTTCACAGAAAGATGAAAGTGGAATCAGAGAGGCAAAGAAGTATAGCTACATTGTGTTCAGGCAACCTATGAGTCTGAGAAGCTGGTTATCACAGTTAAACTTTGAAAAGAGCATTGCTCATGAAAACTCAATCTGAATTGTATGATTTTGTTAAGAACATTAGCATTCACCAATTAATAACCTTACATTTGAGAATTAGAGTTATGATAACGTTGTCCATACTTTGAGGATAACAGTTTTAGAAAAAGGAGGAGGCATGGGTGGTATTTGTGATATTGCACTTAATTACATAACTTTGACTTAGAATCAAGATTTCATCATTGGGGTCTCTCTAAAAGTAAAGGGATTCTTAATGCTGTCTGTTTTTGGTCTTGTTGGGGACCTAAGAAAGGCTTTCCCTGAATAACAAGTTCTGTTCTATATCTGAACTCATCATAAACATCATCCCTTGAGGTTCTTAACCTCTGCAGCTCAACCCTCCCATTCCATTTTGATTAAGTGCAGTTTTCTGATCTAAATAAAATCTATCCCTTTTCCATCCAAATGCACATTATTCTTTATTCCCCTTCTCCCTGCTCTTCACCCCTAGTGACTTTCCCTGTTATAATTATATCTTATTTCTCTTTATCCACGTTTTTCATTCAGCTAAGTCTATTTTTTTTGTCACTTTTACCTTGGATATTCTACAATGTTTGCCTTGTTCCTTGTAGAATAACTCACAGCAAAAGAGTATATCTCATTGTCAGTTAGACCTCTAATTTTTGACAGAATCTAGTACATACAATTCATGGTGTGTATTTACTCAATAATTTGTTGAATGAATGATTGAATTAATAAGTTATAAATTACATCTTGCTAGCAATGCTCGTTTCTACTAATGCCGATTATTTCTAGGCATTTATTTCACCATTGTGTTTTTTTTGGCTGGACATAATCATAGAGAAGTTTCCTATTCTCTTTTCTATTTAATCTTTCTCTGATAAAATGCATTCACTTTCCTATTATATTGTCTAATAGAAAAATAAGAGATGTAAAAAAGAAAATTAAAATGTGTTAGCAGTTTTTTAAAAAAAATTACCCATTAATATGCATTTTTTTATATTATAACTGTAAAAGTGTCTATGTTAGAAAATTTCTCTTACTTGGGGAAAAGATAAGCTTTTGTAAAGATAAGCTCTAATTCAAATTTTAATAAAATGAGGTGGAATTTAATTTTTCTGGAAATTAAAAGTAATTGGAAAACTTTGTGGCACTTTATTATTTTAAAGACATTGTTGTCTTATTGGTATGTCATATAAACTAGCATATAAGAAACTAAGTATTAGTATATGATTCAGAATTTTTTCCAAAGCAGTTTTAAATTTAACTCTATAAAATTAAAGTAGTATACATCATTATTGTACCCAAGGCCCAAGGAAGTAAGACTCTTTTTGCTATTAAAAACATGAATGTCTCAATTAATTAATTGAACCCCAAGTAACTAGATTCTTTAATAGACCAGATTGAGCAATCATATCTTTCCTTTGAAAAAGAGGCAAATGAAAACAACATGCTAATATCAGAGATTTAGTCAATAGAGAAATTCGAGACAATTTTGAGAGAAATTTACTGTACAAATGCCCATCCTCTATACAACAAGAGTCACTAACATGCATGTATTGACTGCAAGGCTTTGCCAATTTTAGTCATTTAAAAATGAGAGAGAGATTCCATTAATCTTTCCTTTCCTTCTTGAAACAACGATTGTGTATTGGGTAAATCTAAAATAAGAAAATTAAATTCATTATACTACTCCTTTCCCTAAACAATTTGACTAATAAATAATGTAGCTTTATCAGATTTTGCTTTTAAAAAATTGTTCTTTTATGATAGCTGCAATCTATTTTAATGTTAAACAAATTGAACATACTTTTTTATTTTTAACGTTAGGAATACTTTTTTTAAAAAAAAATTGAAAATTATTTTATCATACCTGTTAAATTTGCTTTAGTTTTCAGGGGTTGATGAATTGCATATCCTTTAAATGAATCAGAAATTCCTAAATTCTTTAACTGTCTCTCTTAAAAATCCGCAGTAACTGTGTATCCAGAGAGGGTTGTCCCTTGAATTACTGTAGCAATTTAAGCAAATATAATCTGCTTGAAAAACACTTGGGGTTGAATTTAAATTATGCATTTCTTTTCATTACACAAAACTTTGTGGATTTAAATTGAGATGTTTGTATTCTTGGTCAGGTTGATGTGACTTCTTTCTTTCCCCCCTTAATTTTGGTTTGAGCTATGGCAAGAATTTCCCCCAATATGAAAGGCAAACAGAGCTAAATGAAACCTGATGCACTGATTACTGTTTTTATTCTCATGCCAAAGAAATCTTCAAATTAAGGTCCACTCTAACATGGAACTCAGTGTCTTAGCAATTTAAGGTGGAACTCAAAGTTGTTTTGAATCCCTTGGTTGTCCGACATCATGTATTCATGCTGATACAAAGAAACAGTATTAGAATTATATAGCATTACACATTTAGTTTATTTTTTAATTTCTTTTATGGTGAGAAAATTTATATTTAGAATTAGCCAGTTGGGCTCAGTTTAGATGAGTTGTTGGCGATATCCCACGCATCATAGTCAGAAACCAGTCGAACATATGCCTTCTTCTCTCCATCACGCCTGATCAGGGTGTTGACCTAGGCCACGTCAGTGATAGAGCTTTTTCACAGACTCTTTGAGCTGGAGCTTGTTGCCTTGACGTCCACAATGAACACAAATGTGGTGTTGTCTCAGATCGTCTTCGTGGCTGACTCAGTGGTCAGGCGGAACTTGATGATGGCATAGTGGTCAAGCTTGTTTCTCCTTTCCGAGGATATTTGGGCTGTCTCCTGAGACTTTGGAAGGTGTCTTTGATATTATTCTTCCTTTGGACTGCCAGAAGGTGGGTAACATGCAGATATTTTTTGTGTGGCTGCGAATGCCTTTTACCACTGCCTTCTTGGCCTGCAAAGCCTTTGCTTTGGCTTCAGTTTTGGGAGACACAGGGGCTTCCTTCTTCACTTTCGACACTATCTTTGTGAAAGAGCCATTTGGTTTATTTTTCAAATGAAATAGATGTAATTAGTTACACTGATTGAATGTGTAACTTTTCTATATGAAGACTTATGCCTACCTTCTTTTCTAACTGCTGTCCCTGTTCTCACATTGCTCACAAATATATCCACTAGAATGGCTCCTAATAACCTCTGAAAAAAAAATGTATTGTATGAAATTCAGTGCCTTGAATTCAGAAGTTAACTCTCTGATTTGCCTGTTTTAATAGTACATAGAATAATTTTATAATATTGAATAAGAAGAATTAGAAACTTCTGTTGGCCAATAATTGCCTTTATTTTGCAGATACAGAAAATTTCTTCATTTCACTAAGCTATCTGTCCTGCAGATTAATAGTTAACTACATAAATGCTAAATTTTTATACTAATGTTTACATATTTTAACAGAGTTAACTTGTGTGTCTTGACAGTGAACTTTGAGTTCATTCTTTGGAGGGATCTTTCAAGGTTGTGCAAATTAATAAGGTAAAGTGATCTTGGAGTTCATTTTTTTGTTTCCTCAACTTAATATTTTCCACTAAGTTTTTACAAAGAGATCACAAGATTTATATTGTTATATTTCAGATTTTCAAAGGTATATAGAGAGTGTTTCAAGTGACAGTATTGTAAAAATCTAGTCTATTTGAGAATTGGTCTGTAAAACGTGAAAGACAGAAAACAGAACAAAACCCCACAAACGTGGCAAACCACACTTGAGCCAAGATTTCATCTTGTTACTGATCATTTCCATATGTTTCCTCTTAGCATCTTTGTTTTTACACCTCAGGCTTCCACACCAAGGAAAAGAGAACAAATCCTTATATTTATTCCAAAATGTATTTTTACATGCTCTCACAGTTCTTCTGGAAGATTAATTTGAAATAAAAATTTTTTTATATAATTCCCCTTTTAACACTGTGATTTGAACTGTGAAACGATAGTGGTTATTGTTCATGTTCCCAACAAAGGTGAAAAAAATATATAGTAGCTAGAGCACACAGAATCAAAAATGTCTGGAAACTTTAAACAGGGTTAACAGTATCTAGAAGGTTTACATTGGCAGAGATTCAGGATGGGGAGAGGTGGTGGGTAGAGTCAGGTCTTAAAGGAAAAATAGGAACTATGATGATAGTTTGTGATAATTCATTGTTTTAGTTAGGTAATTATAAATGTAGCAATTTATGAAATAAGTCAGTTGAATTGGCTAATATTCTTATTTATAGAATACTCTATGATTATAGTTTGATTTCTGTAGATACAGTATCTTAAAGTTGAATAACACAGTTCTGACTAGGAAAGGTCCTAGCAAAACCTTAAGGGAATAAGCATATTGATTTTATTCATTCAGCTAATATTTATTGAGCACCTACTTTGTGCAAAGCAGTTTTAGGTGCTGGGGTTTCAGCAGTGGAAGTCCCTATTATCATGGAGCTTACATTCTAACTGAAGAAAACAAACATTTATCAAGTAATTATGAGTATATAGAGAAAAATAAAGGAATAAAAATGGGGCATGGTGATATGGATTAACAGTTCTGACACTGCTATACATATATACTGGAATAAAACAAGTAAATGGATGGTAGGAGCTAGGTTTCTCCTTTTTGCAGTGAGAATTTACAGATAAGCAAGAAGAAGCCAGTATGATCATATGGTAATGGATTAGAGTTGGAGACATTATTATGAACTCATTCTGCTTAATATAGATGCAGATGATTACATATAGAAATACTTATAAACGTGTATATGTACATAGGTTAGTAGATACACATATTTCCTTGATTTGTTAACTGAGAGGACCTAGTAGCAACAATACCCTGGTAGCACCAGCGTACCCAGTACCTGGATCTCAGGTCCTAGTACTATTCTCCATTAAAAGGAACCAGGGCTCCTTGGAGAAAGAGCTGATTCTAAGACTGGGGCAGAAAATATACAAGATGAGCTTGGAGAATCTAGTAGTGCCAAAAAAATAAAGAAGGGTTGGGGGTGGGGGAGAGGTGGAATACTATTTTTAGATAATTTAGCAAAGACCTGAATAGAGAACAAGCAAAGTTGGTATCAGAAGGGTATAAGACCAGTGTGATTGGAGCAGAGTGCTCTAGGAGAGTAGTGGAAGATATACTTGGCTGTGAAGGCCAAGATCAAGACAAACATATATTTCTGACATGTTTGAAAGTATCAGCCTCCCAGCATTCCAAATCACAATTATGTTTGCTAGGCAAATATAACATTTGACTATAGAAATACTTCTCTCAGAAGGACAGTTTAGGACGTTTAACAGAAGTAAAAAAAAAAAAAAATGAAATGTCTATGTTCCTCTCGAACTGTGAGGAGCATACATTACTGAACTCATGTTTGGCCCTCACTAGCTTTCTTTTCCCACACTGTTCACCTTTTCAGTAAATGGTGCTATGACACCATCCCCACCAACTCGAATGTGAAAACCAGGAGCTTTGTAATCCTCTAAATCAGTGCTTCCCAAAGTATACTTTGGGAAGTATATAATAGGTCCATCAGCATCAGAATTATCAGGGGTATATGATAAAAATTAAGATTCCAGGATCATTACCCCCTAAACTTAAAAAATCAAAAATTTGGGGGGGGGGGGCAGGAATTTACTTATTAAAAAATATTTTTCTTATTAGAGAAGTTTGAGATTGAAGGAGAAAATCATGCAGAAAATACAGAGTCTTCAAATACCATACCCATGTACAGGCAGTTTTCCTATTATTAACACTTTGCATTAGTGGGGTGCCTTTGTTACAACTGATGAAAGAACAGTTTCATAATTGTACTATTAACTGTAGTGCATAGTTTACATTAGGGTTCACTGATTGTGACTTCTTTTTCAGATTGTTCTGGACTAATGTATAGAAACACTACTGATATTTGCATGTTGATTTGCATACCTCCACTTTGCTGATTTTATTTATTATCTCTAGTGTGTTTATTTTGGATATTTCAGGATTTTCTTTACATGAGATCATCTTATCTGCAAATAGGACAAGTTTTACTTCTTCCTTTCCAATTTGGATGACTTTCATTTCTTTCTTTGACTAATTCATCTGCCTAGCACTTACAGTACAGTGTTGAATAACCATGGTGACAGTAGATTTCCTTGTCTTGTTCCTGAACTTAAATGGGAAAGCTTGCAGTCTTTCACTATTGAGTATGATGTTAGCTGTGGGTTTGGCATATATGTCCTATATCATATTGAGGAAGTTTCCTTCTATTCCTAATTTTCTAATTTTTTGGTATTTAAAGGGGTGCTGGGTTTTGTTAAATGCCTCCTTTGTGTCAGTTGCGACAATCATGTGGCATTAATTCCTTCTATTAATGTGTTGTATTACATTAATTGATTCTCTTATATGAAATCACCTTGTAAGCCTGGGATAAGTCCCACTTGATCAAGGTGTGTAATTATTTTAATATGCTGTTGGGTTCAGTTTGCTAGTATTTTGTTGAGGATTTTTGCATCTACTTCATAAGAGTTATTGGTCTCTAATTTTCTTTTGTATGGATTTGATATTAGAGTGATGTCGGCAGTATAGAATGATATAAGGAATTTTCCTATCTCTTCAATTTTTAGAAGAGTTGGGGAAGGATTGGTGTTTATTCTTCTTGGAGTGTTTGGTAAGAGTCCCCTCTGAAGCCATCTAGATTACAGATTCAATCTCTTTACTTATTGTCTTCTTTTTTTTTTTTTTTTTTTACCCCCCCCCCCCCGTGGCTTTTTGTATGCTGCTGTGTCCATTCGCTGTATGTTCTTCTGTGTTTGTATTTATTTATTTTTATTTCCCCTCCCCCCTTGCAGCTTGCTTGGTTTCTGCTCTCTGTGTCCATTCACTGTGCACTCTTCTGGGTTTTTTTTTTGCTTCTCTCCCTTTTTTGTTGCGTCACCTTGCTGAGTTGGCACTCCGCCGTGTTTGCAGACCAGGCGGCTCTCCGCAGTGTGTGGGTGAGCCTGCTTTCACAAGGAGGCCCCAGGACACAAACCCAGGGCCTCCCATATGGTAGACGGGAGTCCAACTGATTGAGCCACAGCTGCTGTCTTTTGAGATCTTTTTATTGAGTCAGTGTACGCAAATTCTAGGAATTTGTCTATTTTCTCTAGTATCCAATTTGTTGATGGATAGTTGTTCATAGTATCTGTGGCACTTTGATATTATTTATGAATTCTAAAAATAACATTTTTGGGGAAGCAGATGTGGGTCGAGTGATTGGGCTTCTGTCTACCATATGGGAGGTCCAGGGTTTGATTCCTGGGACCTTCTGGTGAAGGCAAGCTGGCCCACGTGGTAAACTACCCAAGCAGAGAGCTGGTCCATGTGAAGTGCTGGCCTGCACAGGAGTGCTGGTCCATGCAGAGAGCTGGTGCAGCAAGATGGCACAACTAAAAGGTATGCAAAAGAGAGACAATAAGAGATGCAGCAGACCAGGAAGCTGAAGTGGCAAAGAGATTGAGTGCCTCTCTCCCACTCCAGAAGGTCCCAGTGCTGCCTAAAAAGAAGACACAGAAGAACACAAAATAAATGGACATAGCAGACAACAGGGGGCAGGGGGAGAAATCTTAAAAGAAAGATATTGGATTATGTTTGTAAACTGGTCTGTTCCTTTGGGTATATTATATTGTATTAGATTCAGAAGAGTCCCTTTTACTTTATTAAATTAAGATTAGGGCTTTGATTCAGCCACATCAGTAGGATGTTGAGTTCTTGCCCCCTTGGTGGGTGAACACTCACAGAGAAAACAACATGGGAGAGGACAGAGTTTCAGTTTTTGATGCTGGAGCCCTGGGGAGACAGCCAAGCCATTCACCTGATAGCTTACAGCTGGCCTTGTGGAGAAAGCAGAGCAGCTGAGCCCAGAAAGGAATGAGCCCTAGAGAGATGAGCCTTATGCCCACCTACAGCCGAGATCGGAAGAAGTTGGGACCACATAGCCTTAAGAGGGAAGAAGGCAGGCTGCACCTTCACAGACATTGTCTGCCATCTTGCTTCAACACAGGGTAAATGACTTTGGGTGAGGAGTATCCTCTTATGGTACCTTGGGTTGGACTCTTTTTAGGGCCTGTGACTGTAAGCTTCTACCCCAAATAAATACCCTTTATCAAAGCCAGCAGATTTCTGATACTTTGCATCAGCATCCTTTGGCTGACTTAATAAAGTATCCTCTTTTCTTTTTTTTTTTTTAAAGATTTATTTATTTATTTAATTCCCCTCCTCCCCCGGTTGTCTGTTCTCTGTGTCTGTTTGCTGGGTCTTGTTTCTTTGTCCGCTTCTGTTGTCATCAGTGGCACGGGAAGCGTGGGCGGCACCATTCCTGGGCAGGCTGCACTTTCTTTCGTGCTGGGCGGCTCTCCTTACCGGGCGCACTCCTTGCGTGTGGGGCTCCCCTACATGGGGGACACCCCCGCGTGGCAGGGCACTCTTTGCGCACATCAGCACTGCACATGGGCCAGCTCCACACAGGTCAAGGAGGCCCGGGGTTTGAACCACGGACCTCCCATGTGGTAGACGGACGCCCTAACCACTGGCCAAGTCCGTTTCCCTAAAGTATCCTCTTGTAATCCATTTTAATTCTGTGGAATCAGTGGTGAAAGTTTGAAGCTGCATGGACCCCAGAAAATCCTATTCTTAGACCGAACCCATTCCTGTGCTTATGAATCAATGGTAGTTGGGACTTTTTGATTAGATTCAGTTAAGGGATCTTCCTTTTTGTATTGGAGAAAAGCCACAGTCAGAGCAGTCTGAAGCTGAAAGCACTGAGGCCAGGAGGTGAGGGAGAAACTATCAGACCCTGCCATGTGCCAGATTACTTTGGTAGCTTTTAGTAAACTAAAACATGCCCCCACTTTCATTTCTGATTTTAGTTTTTAAATTTTCATTCTAGCTAATGGTTGTTCTCCTCCAAGAACCAACTTTATTTTCGTTGATTCTCTCTATTCATTTTTTATCCTTATTTCATTTATCTTTGTTCTAATCTTTGTTATTTCCTCTTTCTCCTCACTTTCAGTTTAGTTTGTTCTTCCTTTTCTAGATCTTTTAGTTTTTAGGTGTCTGATTTGAGATCTTTTATAATATAAGCATTTAGAGTATAAATTATCCTCTCACCACTGCCTTTACTTCATCCCATAAATTTTAGTATGTTGAATTTTCATTTTCATTTGCCATTTCTTCTTTGACCCATTGCTTATTTGTGTGTGTTGTTTAATTTCCACATATTTGTGAGTTTTGCGGTTCTTTCTCTATTACTGATAAACTAACTTCATTCACATTCTAATCATAGAAGATGCATTATATGATGTCAGTATTTTTAAATTTTTGAAACTTGTTTTGTGACAACACATAGTCTATCCTGGAAAATGATTCATTTGCACTAGTAGAGAATATGTTTCTGCTGTTGATATGATGAGGTCTTCTCTATATGCTGGTTAGGTAGAAGGGGTATAGAGTATTGTTCTAGTCTACTATTTGCTTTTTTTTCCTTCTGTCTAGACGCTAGATGCTTTATCCAGTTTTGAAAGAATTGTATTGAAGTCTCCTACTATTAATGTAGAACTGTCTGTTTCTCTCTTCAAATATGTCAATATTTGCTTCATCTGTTTTGGGACTCTGCCATTAAGTACGCATATTTTTGTTAATAGATTTTATTAGATTAGTTAAATTATTTTTATGGATGGACATTTTATTTATTGTATTTTTTAATTAAAGAAGTTGTAGATTTACATAATTTTTAAAAATACAGTACTTTCATATGCCCCACTATGGTTGACACTTTGCATTGGTGTGGCTTTGTTTTAATTGATGAAAGAATATTAAAATATTACTGTTAACTATAGTCCATAGTTATATTAGGTATATTTTCCCCATTTACCACCTGTTTCAGTTTGCTAGGCTGCCAGAATACAAAATACCAGAAATAGGTGGGCTTTTACAATGGTGATTTATTAACTCATGATCTTACGGTTTTGAGGCTGTGAAAATATCCAAATCAAGGCTTCATCAGGTGATGCTTTTCTCCCAGAACATTGGATTCCTCTCTCACATGGCAGCATCTGCTGGTCTCTCGCTTTTCTTCTGGGTTTTGTTGCCCTCGGCTTCTTTCTTGCTCTGGCTTTCTTTCTCAGCGTCTGTGGCATTTCTCTGTGTCCTCTCTATATTTATCCCATTTACAAAGGATGCCCTACGGAATTAATCTAATCAAAAGGCCTTTAACTGAAGTAACCTAACATAAAGGTCCCAATGATAATAGGTTCACACCCATAGCAATGGATTAGCTCTAAGGGCATGATTTTTCTGGGGTCCATAAAAGCCTCAAACTACCACACCACCCTATTTTTTTTTTTTTTTCATTTTAAAAACAATTTATTGAAGTATATCATTCATACATGAAATACATAAAATATAGTAAAAGTACATAACATCATACAGGGCCCCCACTCATCATCCCACCACAAATGCCTTGCACTGTTGTGAAACATTTATTACAGTTTATAAAAGAACTTCATCAAAGTGTTATTACTAACAATAGTCCAAATTCACCAAATGTAAGATACAGGTATTCTCATTTAATTCACTGATAAGGAGTGCAAGTTTGGATGAAAAAACATGATCCAGGAACTAAAATCTGCAAGGAAGGGCTGAAGGTGACAGCACACCTAGAGGGAAGGCCAGAAGTTTTTAACTCCGCACCTTTTATTTTTATTTTTTTGTCTTTATTTATTTTTTAATATTACATTAAAAAAAATGAGGTCCCATATACCCCCCACCCACCTCACCCCACTCCTCCCCCCCCATTATTAACACCTTATAATAATGACATATATTTGTTATAGTTCATGAAAGAACATTCTTATATTTGTACTGTTAACCACAGTTATCATCCACCACAGGGTTCAAAATGTTATATTGTCCTATGTTTTATCCTCTAACTTTCCTTCTAGTCACATATATGACCCAACACTTCCCCTTTCAACCACATTCATACACATAATACAATACTATTAATTAAACTAACAATAATGTGCTATCACCTCTATCCATTTCCAAACATTTCCAATCAACCTAAATAGAAATTATGCACAAATTAAGCATAACCTTCCCATTCGCTACCCCCATTTAAAAATTGTTGTCTTATTTAATTGACCCCTTTATCAATATACAGTGACCTTCTTTGTCTCTCATAACAGTGCTTGAACTAATGTCAGTTTTATCTGTTAATTGGTAAGCTTCCCCAGCTATTTTTTGCTTATTACTTGCATAGTATATTTTTTTCCATCCTTTCACTTACAGCCTACTTGTCTTTGAATTTAAGGTGAGTTTCTTATAAACAACATACAGTTAAGTCATGTTTTTTTTTTTCACCCATTCTGCTATTCCCTGTCTTTTGATTGGAGAATTTAATCCATTTATATTTAAAGAAATTACTCATAATGCAAGACTTGCTTCTGCCATTTTGCTCTTTGAACTTTGTCTTACACATTTTTTGACCCTCAATTCTTCCATTGATGTCTACTTTCATATTTGTTTGATTTTTTTGTTATTGTTGTACTATATTGCATCTCTTCTCATTCTTTCTGCATATATTTTTCAGATATTTTCTTGTGATTCCCAGGAGCTAAAATTTAATAACCTAAATCTGTATATCATGTTTGATTTGATACCGACTTAACTTAAATAGCATACATATACACTGTTCTTATTTCCTTGTATCCTCCCACCATTTTGTTGTACTCATTACAAATTGCATTTTTATACATCGTATGTCCAAAACCATAGATTTATCATTACTTTTTAGGCATTTGCATTTAGCAACTTAGAAAGTAAAAAGTGTAGTTACATACCAAAAAATTCAATAAGTAGTTTTTATACAGTTACCTTTACCACAAATCTTTATTTTTTTGTGCTGCCCTGGACCAGTGTCTCTTGTCTTTTCCTATCAGTCTGAAGAACTCCTGATGGCATTGCTTGCAGGGCAGGTCTAGTGATGAACTCCCTCAGCTTTTGTTTATCTGAGAATGTCGATCTTTCCTTCATATTTTTTCTCCTTTTTTTTTCCTTTGATAGAGAAGTTGTGGTTTACAGAATATCATGCATAAAATACAGGATTCCCACATATCACCCCTCCCACCAACACCTTGCATTGGTGTGGAGCATTTTTTTTTAAAGATTTATTTATATATTTCTCTCCCCTTCCCCTCCCCCGCTCCGCCCCAGTTGTCTGTTCTCTGTGTCTATTTGCTGCGTGTTCTTCTTTGTCTGCTTCTGTTGTTGTCAGCAGCACGGGAATCTGTGTTTCTTTTTTGTTGCGTCACCTTGTTGTGTCAGCTCTCCGTGTGCACGGCTCCATTCTCGGGCAGGCTGCGCTTTCTTTTGCGTTGGGCAGCTCTCCTTACAGGGCACACTCCTTGCGTGTGGGGCTCCCCTGCGCAGGGACACCCCTGCATGGCACGGCACTCCTTGCGCACATCAGCACTGCACATGGGCCAGCTCCACATGGGTCAAAGAGGCCCAGGGGTTTGAACCATGGACCTCCCATGTGGTAGGCGGATGCCCTAACCACTGGGCCAAGTCTGCTTCCCTGGTGTGGAGCATTTGTTATAGTTGATGATAGTATATTTTTATAATTGTACTATTAATTTAAGTCCATGGTTTAACCTAGGGTGTTCATGGTTTGTGTAGCATCATTTCATGAATTTTTAAAAAGTTTTATTCTGTTACTATATATACAATGTAACATTTTCTCTTATTACCTTCAGAGATACATTTCAGTGCTGTTAATTGTGTTTACAATGTTGTGCTCTCACTACCATCTATTACCAAAACATCTCCATTGATCCAAATAAAAACCCTGTACATTTTAAGCCTTAACTTCGCATTCCCTCGTAACCTGTATTCTAGATTTCGACTCTATGAGTTTGCTTCTTCTAATTGTATCAACTCATCGAGATCATTCAATAGTTACCCTTTTGTGTCTGGCTTACTTCATGCAACATGATGTCTTCAAGCATCATCTATTTTGTCACATGTTGTTTTAATTTGCCAAAGTGCTGCCAATGCAGATTATCAGAATGGATTGGCTTTTATAATGGGGATTTATTTGGGATAAAAGCTTACAGTTCCAAAGCTGTGAAAGTCCAGCTCACAGCACCATAAGAGGTATTTTCTCAACCAAAATCACCTACCATGTGGTAAAGCAAGATGGCCACCAATCTCTGCCATGGTCTCTGCCTTTCTGCAGCTATAGGCAAATCTGGCGTAGGGCTTGTCTCTTACCGGGCCTCTTCTCTCAGTGTCGGTGACTTCACTTTCTTCCTGAATTCAGCTATAAGCTATTAGGCATATGACTCATCTTTCCCTGGTCCTTAGCTCTTTGAACCTCCCAGGGCCTTCTCTCCTTGCAGCTCAGCTATGGGCGAAACTATTATCCTTTCTCTCACTTTGGCCGGATCAAATATGGTAGCTTCCTTTATCTGTGTCTGTCTCTGTCTGTGTCTCTGTTTATATCAGATCCAGAGAGAGGGTGATGCCCGCAAGTTGGCTCTCACCTCACTGACATAGTCCAATCAAAAGCCCTAATGCAATTTTACTGAGTAATATAATTAAAGGACCCTCAAGTGAATTTAATGCAGTCAAAGGGTATCACATCCACCAGAGCAGATTAGTTTAAAAACATAATTTTTCTCTTTTTAGGAGTAAAATAATTTCAAACTGCCACACATGTATAGGACTTCATTTCTTTTTGTGACTGAATGATGTTTCATTATATGTATATACCACATTTTATTTATCCATTCATCATTTGATAGACACGTGGGTTGTGTCCATCTTTTGTTAGTTGTGAATAATATTGCTGTGAACATCAGTGTGCAAATGCCTGTTCCGGTCCCTGCTGCCAGTTCTTTAGGATGTATATCTAATAGTGGGATTGCTGGGTCATATGATAGTTTCATACCTAGCTTTCTGAGGAACCGCCAAATTGTCTTCTATAGCAGCAACATCATTTTCCATTTCCACCAGCAATGAATGAGTGTCCTGTTTCTCTGCATCCTCTCCAACACTTATTTTTTTTTTTTTACTTTGATACCAGGGGCCGGGGATTGAACCCAGGACCTTGTATGTAGGAAGCTGGAGCTCAACCACTGAGCCACATTGGCTTCCCTGAGTTGGTTTTACCGTTTGTTTTGCTTGTTGTTTTGTTTTTGCTTTTTTTCAGTAGACACCAAAAACTAAACCCAGTACCTTCCATGTGGGAGGCGGGCCCTCAACTTCTTGAGCTATATCTGCTCCCTCCATTTTTTTTATAGCAGGCATTCTAATGGGTATGATACCACTGTATCTCATTATGGTTTTGATTTGCATTTCTCTGATGATTAATGGTGTTGAGCATGTTTTCATTTGCTTTCTGGTCATTTGTTTTCTTTGAAGAGATGTCTATTCAAGACTTCTGTCCATTTTTTAATTGAGTTGTTTGTCTTTTTGTTTCTAAATTGAAGGATTTCTTTCTATATACTGGATATTAATCCTTTATTGGATATGTGATTTCCAAATATTTTCTCCCATTCTGTAGGTTGTCTTTTTACTTTCATGATAAAATCCTTTGAGGAAAAAAGAGTTTTGGCTTTGATGAAGTCCCATTTGTCTATTTTTACCTTTGTTGTTTGTGCTTCGAGTCTAAAGTCTAAGAAACCATTGCATAACAGAAGTTCCTGAAGTTGCTTCCCTACATTTTCTTCTAGGAGTTTGATTGTTCTAGCTCTTATATATAGGTCTTTGATTCATTTTGGGTTTTCTTTTATTTTTTTTTTTAAGATTTTTACTTTTTATTTATTTCTCTCCCCTTCCTCACCACCCCCAGTTGTCTGATCTCTGTGTCCATTTGCTGTGTGTTCTTCTGTGACCTCTTCTATCCTTATCAGCGTCACTGGGAATCTGTGGGTTTTTTTGTTGTGTCATCTTGTTGTATCAGCTTTGTGTGTGCGGCGCCATTCTTGGGCAGGCTGCACTTTCTTTCGCGCTGGGCGGCTCTCCTTACGGGGCACACTCCTTATGCATGGGGCTCCCCTGTGCAGGGAAGACTCCTGCGTGGCACAGCACTCCTTGCGCACATCAGCACTGTGGTTGGCCAGCTCCACATGGGTCAAGGAGGCCCGGGGTTTGAATCATGGACCTCCCATGTAGTCCATTGGACCAAGTCCACTTCCCTGAGAGATGTTTTGATTATTGATTCAATCTATTTATTAGTAATTGGTTTGTTAATATATTCTATTTCTTCTTGAGTCAATGTAGTTAGTTTGTGTGTTTCTAAGAATTTATCCATTTCATCTAGATTATCTAATTTATTGGTGTACAATTGTTCATAATATACACTTATAGTCCTTTTCATTTCAGTGGTGTTGGTAGTAATGTTTCCCTTTTAATTTCTGATTTTCGTTATTTGTATCTTCTCTCTTTTTTTATTTGTCATCCTCGCTAAATATTTGTCAATTTTATTGATCTTTTCAAAGAACCAACTTTTCGTTTTGTTGATTCTCCCTATTGTTGTTGGGTTTTTTCTTTTTTCTTTATCTTCGCTCTAAACTTTTTTATTTCCTTCATTCTGCTGGGTTTAGTTTGCTCTTTTTTTTCTAGTTCTTTCAGTTTTGTGGTTAGGTCTATGACTTGAAGTTTTTCTTCTTTTTTAATGTAAGTATTTGGAGCTATAAATTCCCCTCTCACCACTGCTTTCGCCAAATCCTATACATTTTAGTATGTTGTATTTTCATTTCATTTGCCTCAAGATTTTTTAAAATTTTGCTTCTGATTTCCTCTTTAGTTGTTTATGTGTATGTTGTTAATTTCTGCATATTTGTGCATTTTCCCTTTAATCCCTCTGTTATTGGTTTCTAGCTTGATTTCACTGTGGTCAGTGAATATACATTGTATGTTTTCAGTAGTTTTAGTTTATTGACTTGTTTTATGACCCAACATGTGGTCTGTTCTGGAGAATGATCCATGTGCACTTGAGTAGAATGTGTGTTCTGTTTTTCTTGTGTCCAGTGTTCTAAATATGTCTGTTATATCTAGTTGGTTTAGTGTGTCATTCAAGTCCCATACGTCCGTATTTAATTTCTGACTAGTTGTTCCATCTATTATAGAAAGCTGTGTATTGAAATCTCTTACTATTACTTCTACATCAGTTTCTTCCTTCAAATCTGTCAATATTTGCTTCATATATTTTGGGGTCTGCTGTTCAGTGTATATATATTTATAATGGTTACATCTTTCCTGTTGAATTGTCTCCTTTATCTGTATGTAATGGCAGTCTTTGTCCCTTGTAATTGTTTTTGACTTAAACTTTATTTTATCCAATGTTAGTATAGCCACTTCAGCTCTCTTTTGGTTACTACTTCCATGGTTTATTTTTTCCATCCTTTCACCTTCAACCTCTTTGTATTTTTTACTTTATGTTGCAGACAGCATATAGTCGGGTCATGCTTTTTTATTCATTCTGCCAGTCTCTGCCTTTTGACTGGTGAGTTTAAACCATTTACATTTAAAGGTCACTACTGATAATACAGGTCTTTTGCCATTTTGCTTTTATTTTAATTTTGCCTTTGTAAGTCATACCTTTTTTGTCCCTTGCTTCCATTAAAGCCTACTTTTATATTTATTTTATTTCTTGGGTTGTGCCATATGGCATGCCTTCTCACTTCTATCTGGATATGTTTTTCATCTGTTTTCCATGTGGTTACCATCAGGTCAAAATGTAACATCCTAAATATATAACAATTATAATTTTGTACCAACTTTACTTCAACAGCATGCAGATACACTTTTCCTGTAACCCTCTGTCCCCCACCATGTTTTTGTACTTATTACCACTTACAGCTTTATATAGTCTATGTCCAAAAACATAGATTTATCCTTATTTTTATGCATTTGCATTATAGCACCTGTAGGAAGTAAGAAGTAGAGTTATATACCAAACAGTACAATACAATACAACTGTTATTTATAATTACCCAAATTATTACCTTTACTGCAGGTCTTTATTTCTTTCTTCTGCTTTGAACCACAGTCTAGTGTCCTTTTGTTTCAATCTGAAGAAATCCCTTTTGCATTGATTTTAAGGTAGGTCTAGTGGTGATGTACTTCATCATCTTTTGTTTATCTGAGAATGTCTTTATCTCTTCCTCATTTTTAAAAGAGTCTCCCCAGATATGAAATTCTTGGCTGGCAGTTGTTTTCTGTCAACACTTTAAGTATTTTAACCACTGCCTTCTTGTCTCTATGGTTTCTGATGAGAAATCATCATTCAGTCTTATTGGGATTCCGTTGTATGTAACATGTTGCTTTTCTCATGCAGCTTTCAGAAAACTCTCCTTGTCCTTTGCATTAGAGAATATAATCAGTATATGATGGGGTGTATTTTTTCATGTTTATCCTCTTTGGTATTCTCTGAGCTTCTTGGGGGTACCTATTCATGTCTTTTGGTAAATTTGGGAAGTTTTCTATCATTATTTCTTTGACTATTCTTTCTGCCCCTTTCCCTCTTTCTTCTCCTTCTCGGACTCCCATAACGTGTATATTGATGTGTTTGGTAGTGTCCCATTGCTCTCTTAGGCTATTTTCATTTTTATTATTTCTTTTTCTTTCTCTTTCTCAGCCTGATTCATTTCAAGTATCTTTTTTTTTTCTTCTTTGACAGACCTTCTCAGTTTAAGATTTATAGAGCAGCCACAGAGCACCCTCCACCCCTCCTACAAGGTCCTTCCCGGTCAGACACACAGACGGCTTGGACCTGCTGCCCCATCCGCCCAGCCCTGGAGCTGGAGAGGACGTGGCAGGCGGAGGAGCCAGAGCCCCTCCCTGAGCGGCCTTCTGGGGCAGGGGCCTCACGGAGCTGGGCCCTCAGGGCTCTACCTCAGCTGGGGGTAGATAGTGTGGGGGCTGAGCCCCACCAAATAGGGACCCCTGCAGGACATTAGAGTCAAGCATCACTGGGCCATTTCAAGTGCCTTGTCTTCAAGTTCACTGATCTTTCTTTTGGCAGCTCCAATCTGCTTTTTTTTTTTTTAAGAAACTACCACCTACCACAAGATCTTTTTTATTTATTTATTTATTTTTCCTTATTTCTTCCCCTTCCCCCCACCCTGCTCTCTGTGTCATTTGCTGTGTGTTCTTCTATGTCTGTTGTATTCTCATTAGGTGGTGCCAGGAACCCATCCTGGGACCTTCCGAGTGGGAGAGAGGTGATCATTCTCTTGCTTCACCTCAGCTCCCTAGTTCACTGCGTCTCATATTGTCTTTTCTGTGTTTCTCTTTTTTGTTGCGTCATCTTGCTGCATCAGCTTTCTGTGTGGGCGGCTCCACTCCTGGGCAGTCTGTCCTCCTATGTGGGGCTACACTCCTTGCGTGGGGGCCACCCCTGTGCGGGGCAACACTCCTTGTGCACAGCAGCACTCCACGTGGGCCAGCTCACCACACAGGCCAGGAGGCCCTGGGTATCAAACCCTGGACCTCCTATATGGTAGACTATATGTAGGCTCTACCCATTGAGCCGTATCTGCTTCCCCAATCTGCTTTTGACGCTCCCTACGCATTTTTCATTTCAGTTATTATTATCTTCAACTCCACTAGTTCTATTTAATTCCTTTTAAAAATTTCTCCTTTTTTGCTTAGTCTCTCATATTGTTCATTCATTGTTTTCCTGATAGCCTGTAGTTCTTTTTCTGTATTTTCCTTAATCTCCTTAAGAATCCTTAAGATTATTCCTTTAAAGGCTATGTTCAATGTGTCCACATTCCTGTTGTCTTTTTTGGTATTTTCTGGTTTTGTCCTCTTTCTTTGGATCGGCCATAATTGCCTGTTTCCTTTACTAATCTTTTGTTGCACACTGTACTTTTTAAAAAAATTTATTTTATTTACTTATTCCCCCACCTTGCCGATTGCTTGCTGTCTGCTCTCTGTGTCCATTCATTTTGTGTTCTTCTGTGTCTGTTTGTCTTCCTTTGTTGTGTCATCTTGCTGCGCCAGTTGACCTTGGGCACAGGCCGTCAGCTTTTCATGGGTGTGGGCCGTCAGCTCTCCGCAGGCACAGGCCAGCCTGCCTTCACAAGGAGGTCCTGGGAAGTGAACCCAGGGCTTCCCATATGGTAGACGGGAGCCTGATTGGTTGAGCCACATCTGCTTCCCTGCACACTGTACATTTTAATATTTTTAAATGTTAACTCTGGGATTTACTCCCTGGGATATCTGTTTCCTGGTTTTGTAACCAGTTGGTGAAAAGACAGAAATTTTCTTGAGCTTCAGCCCTCCTATCAGGAAGGTGTGCCCAAGGTGTACAATGCATGATTTTCTCTGTCTTATTGGGCCTCTGTCTTGTTCTCAGCTTTCCTTGTTCGTTGTTTGGAGTTCCCCTGTTTACAGGAGTGTAGTTGTCCCCTCTGTTTCCCATGGGACAAACCTCCCTCCCCCAGGTGACAGGCCTTCATCCCAGACTGTCTGCCTCTATAGTTTTTTAATGTTCTTTTCTTTGTCTCACACTGATTTTACATAGAGGGCAAATTCTGAGAGAAGAGTCACCCCAAGGAGGACATTCCTAGTTCAGTCTTTCCCAGCCAAAAGAGGGCTTGGGACTCACAAAGAGGGTGAATAATGGCTCCAAAGTGCCCTGTGATGGGGGTCGGAAGGGCACCATAAACTTCTCTGTTTGCTTCCCAAAGCTGAAGTTTCCTTGCATTTCCAGCAAATGCAACACTTTAGCTAACTTTTCCTTAAAGCCCTGAGGAAGCCCTTAGTTTTTAAAACTCCACCACATCTGACTCTGTCCAACAAAGGTTGAAACAATAACTGCTGCCTCCTTTGTCTAGGGCAGGATGAAAGAATAACTGTTCTCAGAGCCAGGACCCAGTGATTCAAATTTGCTAACCAACAGCTGTGATCAGTGATTAGCCACATAAACCCTTTTCTTGGCAAAGAAGATTTTTTTTGTCTCTTTCTGTCACCAGTCACTACCCAGGGACTGGACCTCACAGCAACCTGCCATGAGAGTGCAGAATGGGATCTGGTAGCCACTGTGCAGAAAAAGCAGTTTATAGTTCTTTGCCATAATTCATCAGCCTCTTCCTCCCACTCTTCCCTGCATACTGTACAGTGTTCTTCTGGCCTCTGGAGTTTCCAAGTAATTGTTTCAGACAGTTCCTCCCTATTGAGTAGTTGCTTTGGTGAGGGGACTGTCTTGGGGCTCTCTACTCCACCTTTTTCCTGTATATTCCTCTCCTTCATTTCCTTTTCACTCCTCCTCCCCGAGATGGCTCCCTTGTCTGTTTGCTCATTGTTTTTGCTCATTGTCTGCTCTATTTGTTTTTTTTCCCTTTGGGAGGCACCAGGAGCCAAACAAACCCAGGGCCTCCCATGTGGGAGGTAGGCACTCAACTGCTTGAGCTACGTCCGCTCCCTCCTTTATTTTTGAAAGACAGTCTTGATGAGTATAAAATTCGGTGTTCGCAATTCTTTTCTCTCAGCACTTAAATATTTTGTTCCACTGCCTTCTTGTCTTATGGTGAAATTCATACTTAATCTTATTGTGATTGCCTTGTACATAACATTTTCCCTTTTTCTTGATTCTTTCAAAACTTTACTTGTCCTTGCCATTGGGCAATTTGACTACTATATGTCTGGGCATGGGCCTCTTCAAGTTTGTCCTTTTTGGCAGTCACTGGGCTTCTTGAATGTGCATATTCATGACTTTCATTAAATTTATAAAGTTTTCTCCCATTATTTCTTTGAATATTTCCTCTCCCCCTTTCTCTCTTACTTCTGTTTCTTGAACTCCCATTGTGTATATTGGTACGCTTGATGGTGTCCCACCAGTCTCTTAGGCTCTGTTCATTATTATTTTTTCATTCTGCTCCTCAACCTCAATCATTTCAATAGTCTTATCTTCAAGTTCACTGATTCTTTCTTCTGCCAACTCCAACCTGCCTTTGAATCCTCCCTAGGGAATTTCTCTTTTCAATTATGTAGTCTTGAATTACCATATTTGTGTTTGGTTCCATTTTAAAATTATCACTTTATTGACATTTTCACATTGTTCATTGTTTTCCTGATACCATTTTATTCTTATTTTGTGTATTCCTTTATATTCTTGAGCATATCAAAGATCATTTTTTTAGATTTATTTTATTTATCCCTCCCATCCCCCCATTCCTCCTGTTGTCTGCTCTCTGCGTCCATTTGCTGTGTGTTCTGTGTCTGCTTGTATTCTCATAGGTGGCTCCGGGAACTGATCCTGAGACCTTCTGGAGTGGAAGAGAGGTGATTATTCTCTTGCACCACCTCAACTCCCTGTTTTGCTATGTCTTCTTATTTTCTCTCCTCTGTGTCTGTTGCTGCATCATCTTCCTGCACCAGCTCTCAGTGTCAGCTGGCACTCCTGCACTGGGCAGCTTTCCCATGCTGGGCGGCATTCCCACGCAGGGGGGCACTCCTGCATGAGGCGGCATTCCAACATGGACCGGCACTCCATGTGGGCCAGCAAGTCATGTATGTCCAAAGACTGGTCCTCTTCATTGTTGGTTTAAGGATTTTATCTTGTTCATCTGGATGGACCATTATTTCTTGTTTCCTCTTTTGTCTTGTAATCTTTTTAAAATATTTTTAAATGTTAACTCTGGGATTTAGTCCCTAAGCTTGTCTGTTCCTTAAGTTTGTATCTGGATAATGATATGACAGAGATTTCTTTGATCTCCAGGAGCTTATAAAAACAAACTATTACAAACCTATCTTTCACAGTTTTTGCAAATTGTCTGTTGGCTAATGCTCTCCTTCCACATTTAGCCCTAATATCAAAATCAGCCCAAGGTGATGTGATGTTCAGAGTCCTCTTATCTTTTCTGAGGCTGTATCTTTTCCTGGGCTTGTGCCTTCTTGTGTGCTTCAGAAGTCCCCTGTTTACAGGATTTTGAATACCCTCTCTACTCCGTGTGACACAGACTTTCTCCCCCTTCTGGGATCTCTGTTGTATGACTTTACAAGGTAAACCTTTGCTCCAGGCCAGTTTGACTTAATTGTTTCTTTCAATTTTAGCTTCCCAAGTGCTTCTGCCTACAGGGCAACTTCTGGGAGGGTGAGCCAGAAACAAGTTTCCTGGTGCAGTCTTTCAGTTTGTTGTCCAATTGATTGGCACTGAGAATCAGGCACCCCAGAATGTACATAAGATTTACTTTGCTCTCTTGGGAACACAGCCAGGGACCCATAGTAGGAGCAAAGGCTGGCACCAAACCATGCCTGGTAGGGGATGGAGGATGGACTACCAAGGACCCCATAAGTTTCTCCTACCAATTTTTTTCCTACATTTTTAAAACTGTTTTTTCTTGATCTGACACATGCTACAAATATTGGAACCCTTTAAATATTTTCCGGAGTTTTGAAGAAGATGGTGCTACCAGTTTTTGCTAGTTGTTCACAGATTTTGTGGGGAATGGCATCCTGGAGAATTGTATGCCACCATTTTAATCACCATCTTGGTCGACCAGACGCTGGCCATCTGCCACTCCTAGGTGTAAGGAAAATTTGATAACCATTGAGCTAAATTACCTCCCTCTTCCTTACTTTCAAATTTGATCTATATTGAGTCCCTTGTACCTAAATATCTTTTCAGTCTTCTCCCTCTCCTGGTCTCCACTGTCACAGTGGTCCAGTGACCAGTATTTCTCACTCAGATGTTTTCAGTAGTCTCTTGACTGTTCTCCCTGTGTTCACACATCTTCTCCAAACCATATTTTAGCTTATTCAAACATAAAAGTAAATCTGATTTTAAAATTCTTCTGACTAAAATCCTGCAATGGGGGAAACGGATTTGGCCCAGTGGTTAGGGCGTCCGTCTACCACATGGGAGGTCCACGGTTCAAACCCCTTGACCCGTGTGCAGCTGGCCCATGCGCAGTGCTGATGCGCGCAAGGAGTGCCCTGCCACACAGCAGTGTCCCCCGCATAGAGGAGCCCCACGCGCAGGGAGTGCGCCCAGAAGGAGAGCCGCCCAGCGTGAAAGAAAGTGCAGCCTGCCCAGGAATGGTGCTGCCCACACTTCCCATGCCACTGACAACAACAGAAGCGGACAAAAGAAACAAGACGCAGCAAATAGACACAGAGAACAGACAACCGGGAGAGGGGGAGAATTAAATAAATAGGGAAAACGGACTTGGCCCAGTGGTTAGGGCGTCTGTCTACCACATGGGAGGTCCGCGGTTCAAACCCCGGGCCTCCTTGACCCGTGTGCAGCTGGCCCATGCGCAGTGCTGATGCGCGCAAGGAGTGCCCTGCCACGTAGGGGTGTGCCCCGTGTAGGGGAGCCCCACACGCAAGGAGTGCGCCCGTAAGGAGAGCCGCCCAGCGCAAAAGAAAGTGCAGCCTGCCCAGGAATTGCGCCGCCCACACTTCCCATGCCGCTGACGACAACAGAAGCAGACAAAGAAACAAGACGCAGCAAATAGACACAGAACAGACAACCGGGGGAGGGGGGGAATTAAATAAATAAATAAATCTTTTAAAAAAAAATCCTGCAATGGGGCCTTATTTTTTAAAATAAATTCCAAACATGATCTGCAAGGCCTGGGAGCATCTGACCTTGGCCTACCTCTCTAGCCCATGGTAGCACTATTTTTTATTTACACCATTGTTTCTGGCTGTAGCCACACTGGCCTTCTTCAGAGACTCAAACTACGGTGCCTTTTCCTATCCAGTACCTTTGCGTGTGTGTTTCCTTCTGTTTGAAATGCTGGAACCTCCTCATCCCTAACCTGCACCTAACTCCTACTTATCTTTCAGATATCAGCCTATCCCAATTTGTTCCTTTATCGCTAGATGCTGCCTTATGCACTACCATTTCTCCAAATCATCTGTTTATAATCGGTGCTCAATAAATATTGACTGAATCAATTTAGACACAGTACCCTCCAAGGTTAACACTTTTCCCCATTTTGTAAACATTTTTATAACTTGTTACCTTTTGTTGGAATAATTCCCCTAGGTGAACTGCCTTATTTCATTCCAGGAATTAATCCTGTTATCTTGCTATCAGCTCCTGACTCCATCTGGTCAGCTGATCAGTGGACCACATATACCCTGCATGAAGAACAAACTTTCATGAACATAAAAACACGAATACAGTAACATTAGGAAAAGAAGTCACTTGGTAACGAAGTGGCTGAAGTCTATAGAAGAGGGAAAAGGGAAAGAAGAAATAAGGTCTTATCCCAGTTCCATATCTGAATCATCTGGGGAGGTTTTGACCTTTTCCAATATATTTTTATTATTATTTTTTAAGGTTTATTTTTATTTATTTCTCTCCCCTTTCCTCCCACCCCAGTTGACTGTTCTCTGTGACCATTTGCTGTGTATTCTTCTGTGTCTGCTTCTATTCTTGTCAGCAGTACCGGGAATCTGTGTCTCTTTTTGTTGCATCATCTTGCTGCATCAGCTCTCCATGTGTGTGACGCCATTTCTGGGCATGCTGAACTTTCTTTCGCGCTGGGCTGCTCTCCTTATGGGGTGCGCTCCTTGTGCATGGGGCTCCCCTACGCAGGGGACACCCCTGCATGGCACACCCCTGCGTGGCACGGCACTCCTTACGCACATCAGCACTGCACATGGGCCAGCTCCACACGGGTCAAGGAGTCCCTGGGTTTGAACCATGGGCCTCCCATGTGGTAGGCAAATGCTCTAACCATTGAGCCAAGTCTGCTTACCTCCAATATATTTTTAAATAGTAATAAATTCACATGGCAGGAAGTGGTTGTGGCTCAATCAGTTGGGCTCCTGTCTACCATATGGGAGGCCCAGGGTTTGTGACCTGGGGCCTTCTTGTGAAGGCAGTCTCACCCGCACTCTGTGGAAAGCTGCCAGCCCACAAGCGCCGCAGAGAGCCAACTCAGCAAGGTGACGTAACAAAAAGGGAGACAAGTGAAAATACAGCAGAGTGTTCAGTGAATGGACACAGAGAATAGATAGCAAGCAAGCCGCAAGGAGGGGTGAGTGGTTTTCACATGGTTCAAAGTTTAAGTGGATCAAATGTGTTCACTATGTAAATCACCCTGCAAGTCCTGTCCCCTAACCACCTAGTTCTCATCCCAGAAACAGCTGCTAAAGACCATCACATTGTATAACTCCAGGGGACACCCTTTGCTATGGTTGCAGATGTCCAATAGAATGCAATGTTATAATTTGGTTCATACAGAAGAAAATTTGAATATTTAAAAGTCATATTTTAAAAATAATTACTCCCTTTTATATCATTATAAAGTGTTCCAATATATGTGAGGGATAAATGCTCAGAACTGGGCACAGGTGTGAACATTTGTAATTGCCCTCCATAGAGATCATACAAGCAGAATATAAGGGCACTTGTTAAATTCTCCTCAATATACTTAATCAATTTTTTAATCTTTCATGATATGATAGGTTAAAATGGTATCTTGTAGTTTTAGTTTTCCTTTCTCTATGAGTCTGACTGAGTATAACTTATATTTCACAGCCATTTTGCTTTATTTTTTTAGAACTGTTCAAATCTTTTGCCATTTTTCTTATTCTACCATTGGTCTTTTTCTGCTTGGCTTTTAGGAATTCTTTCTATATCAGGGAAATTAGGCCTATGTACAATGAGTTATAAATATTGTTTTCCAGATTATCATCTGCTATTGACAGTTTTGACATATATACATTTTTTCTTTTTTTATAAAATTTTATTGAAGTATGTAATTCATACATGCCCATACATAAACAATAAATGTATAGTAAAAGTTATAAACTTATAAAACAAATGTTCATATTATCACACAGGGCTCCCACACGTCACCCCACCACCAACACCATACATTATTGTGAAACATTTGTTACAAACTATGAAAGAGCATCATCAAAACATTACTAACTATAGCTCATATCTTAACTTGGTATATTTTTACTCCCAACCCACAAATATATATATATTTGTATAGTTCATGAGAGAATGTTCTCATATTTGTTCAGTTAACCACAGTCCATTTTCCACCACTGGATTCCCTGTGTTTTACAGTCCCATCCTTTGTACAGTCCATTCAAAGTGCATACTCAGTGGCTCTCAATTTCATCACAGAACTGTGCTGTCATCACCTCAGTCAACTTTAGAATATTTTTATTACTCCAAAAGGAAAAATCCCATACTCCCTAAATACTCCCCTATTATTGTCCCTTAGAATTGATATAATAATTTCTTTGCCACTGCTGCAAAAATATTACAATATTACTGTTAACTATCATCCATAAATTAAATTAGTTGTCATTGCTCATATATCACCATATTCTTTTTTTCCCATTTTATTTTTATAAATGAGCTGGGAAAAACCTGGAGGTGTGTACATTCCAAATATGTCAAACTGTTAATAATATCATTTTTTTAAACCGTTTTTATTGATACTTATTAATAAAGCATATAATCCATCCAAAATTTACAATCAGTGATATTTGGTATAATCACATAGTTGTGCATTCATCACTTCAGTCATTATTAGAACATTTTCATTTCCAATATTAATAATAATAAACAGGCAAACAAAGCTTTATCCCTTAATAAATTACCTCTCAATCTCTCTGTGCTTCCCCTGCCTTACATAGCTGCTGTTCTGTTTCTATCTGTCTACTTTATTTGTATTTATATTTTGTATAGATGGAGTCAAACCATATGTAATATATTTGTCTAGTTTCTTTCACTTAGTATATTTTCTTTTTTTTTTTCACCCTTAATGGAAGATTACTAATATATTACTGTACACTACTGCCCATATTTTGCTTTGGTTGTATTTTTGCCTAATACTAACATCTTGTAACATTTAACATACATTTCTTCAGTGTCAAAGAAAAATAGTCATATGTGCCATATTACCCATACTCATAGGTTTCACTATCCTTTACAGCTATGTTACTTATTTTAGCTTTCCTTCTGGTAATATACATGACTTAGATTTGCCCTTTCAACCACTATTATATCCACCCATATATTAGCACTGCTAGTTACAAACACTATGATGTGATTTCACCATTTCTATTATTTCCGAAGATTTATGAACAACCTTTTTACCAATCCTACAGAGATTAGCCTTCAACTTGCCATTCTCTAACCTCATTCAATTTTCTGGTGACCTGTATTCTAGTTATTAACTCTATGAGTTTACACAGTATGTTTAGTTCATAATATTACAATCATACAGTATCTTTCCTTTTGTGTCTGGCCTGCTCCACTCAACCTAATGTCCTCCAAGTTCATCCATGTTGTCATATGCTTCATGACTTCATTTCTTCTTACAGCTGCATAATATTTCATCGTATATATACACCACAACTTATTTATCCATTCATTGGTTGATGGACACCTGTACTAGAGTACAGAAACACTGCAGATTTTTGCATGTTGATCTTGTATCCTGCTACTTTGCTGAACTCATTTATTAGCCCAAGGAGCTAGACATTTCAGAATTTTCTCTATATAAGATCATGTCATCTGCAAATAGTAAGAGTTTTACTTCCTCTCTTCTATTTGACGGCTGTTATTTTTTTTCTTCTCTAATTGTACTAGAACTTCTAGTACAATGTTGAATTACAGTGGTGAGAACGGGCATCCTTGTCTTGTCCCCAGTTTCAGAGGGAAAGCTTTCAACCTTTTCCCATTGGTTACAGTGTTGACTGGGTGTTTTTCATATATGCCATTCATCAGATGGAGAAATTTTCCTTCTATTCCTATCTTTCTAAATGTTTTTTCAAGAAAGGATACTGAATTTTGTCGAATGCCTTTTTTGCATCAATCAAGACGATCATGTGAGGTTTTTTTCCTTCAATTTGTTCAAGTGGTATATTAGGTTAATTGATTTTCTTGTGTTGAACCACCCCTGCATACCAGGAGTAAATCCCTGGTCATGGTGAATAATTCTTTTAATATACTGTTGGATTCTGTTTGCAAGTTGTTTGTTTGTTTATTTATTTAGAGAATTTTTGCAACTATGTTCATTAGAGAGATTGGTCTGTAATTTTCTTTTGTACTGTCTTTTCCTGGTTGGTATTAGGGTTATTTTGGGTTCATAAAGTGTGTTGGATAATTTTCCACTCTCTTTGGTTTTTTGAGAGAGCTTAAACTGGATTGGTATTAATTATTCTTGAAATGCTTTGTAGAATTCACCTTTAAAGACATCTGGTCCTGGACTTTTTTTAGTTGGGAGATTTTTGATGACTCAATCTCTTTAAATGTGCTTGGTTTGTTGAGTTCCTATATTTCTTGTAGCTTCAGTGTAGGTTGTTTGTGTGTTTCTAGGAATTTGTCCATTTCATCTAGGTAGTCTAATATGTTGGCATACAGTTTCTTATAATATCCTCTTACAATCCTTTTCATTTTGGTGAGGTCAGTCGTCCTATCCCCTCTTTCATTTCTGATTTTAATTTGCATCTTCTATGCCTTTTTCTTGGGTTTGTCAATTTCATTGATCTTCTCAAAGAACCAGCTTTTGGTTTTGTTGATTTTCTCTCTTTTTTGTTGTTCTCAACTTCATCTAATCTTTATTCTTTTTTTCTCTGTGCTTTGGAATTGCTTTGCTATTCTTTTCCTAGTTCCTCCAGGTGTTCAGTTATGCCTTTGGTTTTTACCTCTTTCTTCTTTTTTAATATAGGCATTTAGAGCTATAAATGTCTCCCTCAACACTGCCTTGCCATGTCCTGTAAGTTGTTGTTTTTGTTTTTTAAGATTCATTTCTCTTCATTTATCCCCCCTGCTTCCCCTAGGTGGTTCCGTCATCTGTCTGCTCATTTTTTGCTCACCTTTTCTAGGAGTACTGGGAACCAAACCCAAGGCCTCCCACATGAGAGGGGAGTGACCAATGGATTGAGCCACATCCACTCCCTGTGTCCTATACATTTTTATAAGTTACTTTCTTATTTTCATTCGTCTTGAGATATTTACTAATATACTAATTTTACTTACAATTTTTCTTTGACTCACTGATTAAGAGTTTGTTTAGCGTACACTCATTTGTAATTTCCCCCTTTCCTTTCTATTATTGATTTCCATCTACATTCTTTTATGATCTGAGGAGGTGCTTTGTATAATTCCAGTCTTTTCATGTATATTGAGACCTGCTTTGTGACCCAACATGTAGTCTATCCTGAATAAAGATCCATGAGCATTGAAAGGAAGGTATAACCCACTGATATGGGATGCAACATTCTGTATATGTCTGGTAGGTCAAGCTTGTTTATCATATTTTTAGATTGTTTCCTTTTTGATTATTTGTCTAGTTGTTCTAGCTAATGGTGTGAGTGGTGTGTTGAAGTCTGCAGCTATTATTGTAGAGATGTTTATTTCTCCTTTCAGTTTTGCCAGAGTTTGCCTTGTATTTTAGGGTACCCTGGTGTTAAGTTCATAGATATTTATGACTTATTTCTTCCTGGTGGATTGTCCCTTTCATTAATATATAATGCGCTTTTGCATGTCTTATAATCTTTTTGCATTTAAAGTGTGTTTTGTCCAATATTAATATAGCTACCTTTGCTCTTTTTTGGTTACTGTTTGAATAGAATATCTTTTTCCGAACTTTCACCTTCACGCAATTTGTACTCCTGGATCTAAGGTGGGTTTCTAGTAGACAGCATGAATGGATCATGCTTGTTTGCTTTTTAAAATCCATTCTGTCATTATATGTCTTTTGATTGGGGAGTTTAATCCATTCACATTCAGTGATATTACTGTAAGTGCATTATTTACTTCCACCATTTTATTCTTTGGCTTTCATATGTCATATTTTATTTTCATATGTTTTTTTACTCTTTTGGTTATTCTTTCGGCCTGTCTTCCCTTCTACACTCTCCTCCAAACCTCTCTCTCCTTTTTCTTTCAGGCTGTAAGGCTCCCTTTAATACTTTCTGCAAAGCTGGATTACTTTTTATGAATTCTCTTAGTGTCTGTTTATTTGGAAATCTTTTAAACTCACCTTCATATTTGAAGGACAGTTTTGCCAGATAAAGAATTCTCAGCTGGCAATTTTTCTCTTTCACTGTCATAATTATGTCATACCACTATCTTTTTGCATCCACAGTTTCTTTTTTTTTTAATTCTTTGCTTTTTATGTTTTATTTTTATGAGATACTAGGGATTGAACCCAGTACCTCATACATGGGAAGCAGGCTCTCAGTCACTGAGCCACATCTTCTCCCCTCCTTGGTTTCTGATAAGAAATCTGCACTAAGTCTTACTGGGCATCCCTTTTGCTTCTCCCTTGCTGCTGTTAGAATTTTCTCTTTATCTTTGGCATTTGACATTCTGAGTAGTAAGTCTTAGAGTAGGTCTGTGGGTTTATTCTGATTGGGGTACACTGTGCTTCTTGGACATGTAAATTCATTTCTTTCATGAGAGTTGGGAAATTTTCAGCTATTATTTCCTCAAATACTCTTCCTCCCCCTTTTCCCTTCTCCTTCTGTAACTCCCATGACATGTATGTTGTCATGTTTCATGTTATCATTCAACTCCCTGAGTCCCTGCTCAAATTTTTCCATTCTTTTCTCTCTCTCTGTTCTTTTCTCTGTTCAGTTTCAGCTCTTCTATCTTTTGCATCACTTATTCTTTCGTGTATCATTTCAGGTCTCCTCTTGTATACCTCTGATATGTTTTCGACTTCACCTATTGGGTCTTTCATTCCCTTTAGCTCCATTATTTTTCTATTCAGGTTTTCAAATTCTTCTTTGTGCTCGCCCAGTGTCCTCTTGATGTTCTTTGTCTCTTTATTCATATTTTCTTTGAACTCATTGATTTGATTTAGGAGATTTGTATGGACCTTGTTGATTGTTTCAAATTCTGTGTCTGATCTGAGGCTTGGATATATTCTTTTGTTTGGGTCATTTCTTCCATTTTCTTGGTATGGCTTGTAATTTTTTGCTGATGTTTAGGCATCTGATTATGATGGTAAGTTTATTCTAATGCTTAATTGTTCTCTCTCTTAGATAGGAATTTAGTGGCGGGAGGCTGTTTTACTGACATTCTTTGATTCTTGTTTCAGCCTGTTTTAGCTCTTTGGAATTATCTCTGGTTAGTTGCTCAAATCTGGGCCACCAACCCAGTAATGGGTTGCAGATCCGCTTCCTAGGGCCTTGGGGAGGGAGGCTGTAAAGTCCTGGAAAAGCCTTATTTATTTCCTTTTAATTTCTTCGCACATACTTCCTTGGCCCACCAACAGATGGCGCTCCTTGACAGCCCTATTTAAATTCTGGTTGGAATGTGTTTGCTGCAACAGGGACAGCAACAGAGCTACGAGATCCTGCCTCAAGTCTATTTAGAGCCTGGCAATTCAAACTTTCTTGGAGGCTCTTCTCTAACCTTTGCCTGCAGCATCCTCTTTCCTGGGTAGGAAATAATTTCATTCCTATTTGCATCTTCAACATCCAGTCTCAATAATGGGAGGGGGCTCAAGAGGGTTGGAGCTCTTCCATCGCCTGCCAGCTTCCAGGGCAAACCGTATCATAGCCCCTCCTTGCCTGGAAGGACTTGTGGGACACAGCAGAGCAGGTTTGTTGGGAGAAGCTGAATCAGCCTTAGGCTGCATCCCTCTCTCTGCCCTCTCCTGGGGAGTTAGTTAGGTCCTTGCAGCCTGTACTATCCATAGCCACCGGCCAGAGACCAGACAGTTGAAAGCTCTCTGCTTCTAGGGTGGAAAGATGGGCACTGGCAGCTGCAACTCCAGCTTTCACTCACAGGTTAAGCTTCTTTTCCTGTGCCCCTCTGTCTTTTGAATGACGTCCAACCTTCTCCTGGTGCCCAAAACTCTAAAACATTTTTTTCAGTCAGTTTCTGCCTGCCCTCTAGCTATTTTTCTGGGAGAGGAGTGTCTCTTTAATCCTCCCTCTTCCTAGAAGTCACACCATATTCTTAACCATTGTAACATACAGACATTTTTGCATTGTCTACCTGGGTTTTGTGTCATAGGTAGAAGGACCTTCCCTATTCTTACATTATCAGAAAAATTTCTTACAATTTCCACAGTTTTTTCTAGTATTGTTATGGGGTTTTTTGCCTTTTGCATTCTTCTTTCTTTCCTTTTTTCCTTTTCTTTTCCATTTATATATTTCATTTGTTTAGATTTTACCCTCTTGTAAGGTGGAGGTATTATTTTACTTAATGTTTTTCCAGATGACTATCCCTTCAATGAACTAACATTCATTGAATAGCCTGCCTTTCCCTGTCAAATTTGAAAGACCACTCTACACTAAATTCCTTTAAGTATTTAAGTATATTTCTGAACATTCTATTCTTTCACCTAGATCAGGGGTTCTTAACCTTTTTTTGTTCCGCAAATTCCTTTGCCAGTTAGGTGAAAAACACGGACCCCTTACAAAGTCCACACTAAACTGTGTATTATTTAATAAATATATCACAACCACACCAGCACATCCCCACAAGAATAATGTTGTTGTTTTTTTTAAATTTTGATTCAAGCTCATGGACCCCTTGTTAAGAACCCCTTACCTAGATGAACCTGTCTCTTAATTCATACAACGTTACTATATAACTTTATTGTAGTTTTTTGAATGTCTGGTAGTACTTGTTCCGCTCAACCCTCTTTATTTTTTTCAGAATTAACCTATTATTATGTATTGTTGCTGCTGCTGATTTGTGTGGTTTGGTTTCGTTGATCTGCGTATCTCCTTTTCTTTAATATTTTTCAATATTAAAGTTTTTCTTTTTTATTGTGGGTAATTTCTTTACTTCTGGTTTTTGGTTCCCTAATTATTTTTGTTTATGTGATAGATCAATAATATGCTTCAAAAATACAAAGAATAGATAAAATGTGTATATGTGAGATGCCAGGACTAAGTAAACAAATACTTATGTACTCACCATTCAGCTTAAGAAATAGGACATTATTAATGCATTTGAAGACACTTCCCATTTGTTTCTCTCTCCCCCAACTTAAGATCACCACTCTTTGAATTATGGCTATGTTTAATTTTCTCTTGCTTCCTATGTATACTACATAGATATGTAATTGCAATGCTAAACCATTACTTAATATTATTTAATTTTTTCCTTTTGAATTTTATATACATATCCTACTATAGTTATTCTTCTGTAATTTGCTTTTTTCACTGAACATTGTGGTTCATTCATTTCATTGCTATATAATATTCTATTGTGTGCTAATACCACTGTATTAGTTAGCCAAAAGGGGTACTGATGCAGAGTACCAGAAATCTGTTGGCTTTTATAAAGGGTATTTATTTGGGGTAGAAGCTTACAATCACAAGGCCCTAAAGAGTCCAACTCAAATTACCATAAAGGTACTTTCTCACCCAAAGTCATTTGTGTCTGCAAGGATTCAGCCTTCTTTCTTCCTCTTAAGGTTCTGTGGTCCCACCTTCTTCCGATCTCAGCTGTAGGCTGGCATAAAGCTTGTCACTTTTTGGGGGGCTCATTCCTTCTGGTCTGTGCTGCTCTGGTCTCTCCACAAGGTCAGCTGTAGACTATCAGGCTCATCTCTCTTCCTAGGGCTCTGTCTATGGAGCACTCTGTTTTCCTGTGTATCTGCTTCTGTGTTCTCCTTCTCCATGTGTTTACTTCAATTTGAGAGTCTGTTTTATCCCCACCAAGGCAGTGGGTTCTCAACCCTGCATGCTCAAATGACATGTTCAAATAAAAGCCCTAATCTTGATTTAATAAAGTAAAAGTGAAACCTCTGAATCTGATACAATCTAATACACCCAGAGGAACAGACCAATTTACAAACATAATCCAGTATCTATTTTTGGAATTCATAAACAATACCAAACTACCATAACCACCATTTATCTGTTTTCTTCTGTGAATAGACATTTAAATTGTTACCAGTGTTTGGTATTTGAAAAATAATGCCATCAATGTTCTTGAACTTGTCTTTTGGAGAACACTTGCCTGGATTTCACTGGAGCATATACCTTCGGGTAGAATTGCTGGTAAAAGGGTATTGTTTTCTTTAGTTTTACAAGATGCCAACTTATGCTCTAAAGTAGTTATACCAATTTACATTCTCACCAAGAGCTGGTAAGGGTGCCAGTTCTTTTAGATATTCTTAATACTTGAAATTGTTCAGCTTTCCCTCCCCAATTTAATAGGTATAAAATGGCATTACTTTGTGAAATTTATTTACTAAAGAAGCTTAAAATGTTTTCAAATGTTTTTCAGCAATTTGAATTTTTCTTTTCTAGGATATGCCCATTCGTGTTTTTTGCTCATTTTTCTCTTGGTTTGTCTTTTTCTTACTAATTAGGAGCTCTCTGTATATTCTGGATAGTGATCTTTTCTTAAATCAATGTGACAGTGTCATAATATTTCAGTTGATTCTCAGGTTTTCTAGTTACATATATATCATGTGGAAATGATCGTTTTACTCTCTTCTTTCAAATTATTTTTGAGGGAATAGTTACTTATTTCAAAAAGACATTTTGTAAATCTTCAGTGTCCAACCACTCATTTGTCTTTTTCCTAGTTAGCTTCCAAATAACCCACATGAAATTAAAGTATATATAAATGCAATATGCCATGTGATTTAAAAAATCAACAGAAAATTAAAAAACAGACATCATACAAACCACTAAATTGGAGTGGGGAGATTGGGTACAGAGAGAAATTTTTAAAAGACTGGTCACAGACTTCAAGAAAGCAAGAGAGAACACTCACAGTGGGGAGCAGCTAGTACTCCCCATTCTAACAGAAGCAAAGTCCCAAAAGTTGTCTGTATATCAATTCAGGATTTCTTCATCATTCATTTGTACAAACACCATTTTTAGAGGTAGCATTTTCAGACCTAGGAAAGAATCGGAAGGGCCCAGGATATATTTGACTTGACCAAATCAGTAGCAAATATTCTTTTGTTAAGGTGGGCATAGTAGACACTTTATCATGTCGAGCACATGATCCATTCTGAGACCGGGCGATGGGCAGAAAAAAGATGCAAAACCGTTACAATCTCAGAAAAGGTGTCTTGGTATTTCTTTATTTTGTTCATCCTTGGTTAAATGAAAAATAAAAACTTAAAAACACACCCCAATATACAATAAAGCTGAATGTGTTTGGGGTTGGGGGAGTTACTTGCTTCTGGAATCACTTTTCTGGTTAACTGCCCCTTGGTACAGAACAAGAGTTTTTCCCTAATCTACATTTGGTTTTTTAATAAGGCAGGCTAATATCTCCTTTTCTTCTCTGGTGGAAGAAAGGAGCATTAGGCAGAAAAATTACCTTCAGAAGTGAAAAAGGGATTAGAAACAGCTTGAGAATTGTAGAATCATTTGGAATATTTTATAAATGGTTGATATAAAAACAATATAAAGGTAATTTCAAAAATGTGTACACATCAGCACTCTTTAAAGACACATACACTGTATTCCCCTTCCTTAAAATATCCTCAAATGCATAGTGCCTCTAGCCTAGTCAGGATCAAGATTAATATATGAAATTTTACTTTATTTCTGTACAGTGGGAAGGAACAAATGGAGATTGAAATATTTAGTTAAAAATCTAACAAGATATGTGCAAGAATTGTGTGCTGAAAGCAATAAAAGAACTGATTAAATTAACTGAGGAAGAGGTATTGGCAAAAGAATAGACATATAGATCAATGGAACCAATGGGAAAGTTCAGATATAGACTCTTAAATTAATGTCAGTCGATTTTTGTCAAAGGTAATTCAATGTAGAAAGGATAGTCTTTTCAATAAATTCTGCTAGAATAAAAAATTCAGAAAAGTAAAACTTTAAAAAGAAAGTATTAACTTTTGAGGAAAAGTCAAGGCATACAAGGGTGTTTAAGCCCTTTTTTTTTTTCTTTTTAACTATACACTAATACATCTTTGGTATGTATTTTGGCAGTCCTTGAGAGAAGAGCTCCAGGATGGAACTCTTATCAGACAATCTGTAATTGTAGTTTTTTAGATTCAACCTTTGTCTTTATGATCCTGCATTTTTTCTTTTTGTACAAAAGTTTATAAATCCCTAACTCTCAGAGAGGTTAAAAAATACTATCTGATCATTTTATAAAACAATCCTCAAGTGAGCCCTGGTGTTGAATCTATCCTATACCTTAGATTATACTACAATAATCATTTACTCTTTATTTTTAAAACTAAACATTTTATCGTGGGATAATTATTGATTGGCATGTAGTTAAAATACAGAGAGACCCTTTACCCAATGCCCCCCAATGGTAACATCTTAAAAACTGTGGTACAGTATTACAGCCAGGAGGATATTGCCATCAACACAGTCAAGATAGAAAACATTTCCATCATCATCAAGGCTCTCTCATGTTGTCTTTTAATGCTACACCAGTCTTCTTTTCTCTCTCCCACCCCCATCCTGTCCCTAAATTCTTGTCAACCACTAATCTGTTCTCAAATTTCCCAATTTTGTCATTTCAAGAATGTTATATAAATGGAATCATACAATATATAACCTTCTGGAATTGGCTTTTTTTCACACCATATAAATTTCCGTGGATATATCTAGGTTGTTCCATGTATCAAGTTTATTCCTTTCTATTACTGATTTCCATGGTATGGATATGTCACAGGTTATTTAAGTCATTGTCCCTTAGAAAGACATCTTGGTTACTTCCAAGCTACTACAAATAAAGCTGCTGTAAACTTTCCTATATGTGTTTCAGTGTGAACATAGTTTTCATTTTTCTTAGAGAAATGCCCAGGAGTGGAATTGCCGGATCATCCAGTAAGCACATAATAATTTTTTTTTAAACTACCCCGCTCTTTTCCAGGGTGCCTGTACCATTTTATATTCCCACCAGCAATGTATGCGTGATCCATTTTCTCCACATCCTTGCCAACAGCATTTGATGTTGTCACTATTTTTTATGGTAGCCATTCTGATAGGTGTGGAGATTCTAGTTTTCATTGGCATTTCCATAATGGTTAATATTGTTGAACATCTTTTCATGTGCTTATTTGCCATTTGTGTATCCTCTTCATGAAATGTCTTTTGCCCATATTCCAATTGGATTGTTTATATACTATGGGTTTTTAAGAGTTCTAGATGCTAGTCTTTGTCAGATATGTGTTTTGCAATGACTTTTTTCCCAGTCAGTACCTTCTATTTTCATCCTCCTAACTGCATTTTCACAGAGCAAAAGTTTTAAATTTTGAAGTCTAATTTATCAATACTTTCTCTTTATGGGTAGTGTTTTTGGTGTCATATCTAAAAACTCTTCCTTAAACCCTAGATCCTGAAGATTTTCTCCTATATTATTTTCTAAAAGTTTAGCTTGACTTTTAACTCTTTGAGTTAATTTTTGTATGAGTTTGGGGTTTAGGTTCAGGTTTATTTTCTTACCAATGGATATCTAGTTGCTCCATCACCATCTTTTTAAAAGACTATCTTCATCCATTGAACTACCTTTGCGTCTCAAAAATCAGTTGGTCATGTTCTAAGGTTATTGCTGGGTTCTCCATTCTACTCCATTAAGCTATATATGTTATCTTTCTGCCAGTACCACATAATCTTGATTACTGTAGGTATATAAAAAGTCTCAAAATCAGAAAGAATGATTTCTCCCACCTTATTCTTTTTGAAAATTGTTTTGGCTATCCTAGTTCCTTTGCCTTTCCATATATATTTTAGACTATTTTTACTATATTTTAAAAAAAGCCTTACTGGAATTTTAATAGAAATTAAACCTGTATATCAATTTTTGCCTCTTTTTAAATGGAATTGTTTGTCTTCTTACTGTTTTGCAAGGGTTTTTTATATATTCTGGATTCAAGTTTATTAGATACGTGATTATTTTCTCCCAGTCTTTTACTTTCTTAATGGTTCTTTTTGATATATAAAATTAATTTTGTTAAGTTCAGTTTATGTATTTTTTTCTTTTAGGGGTCATGCTTTTGTTAACAAGTTAAGCATTCTTTACCTAATCCAAGATTTCAAAGATTTTCAAAGAAAATTCTGTTTTCTTCTAGAAGTCTTATAGTTTTACTTCTTAGGTTTAGGTCTATGATTCATTTTGAGTTAATTTTTGTATGTAGTGTGAGATTAGGCTCTACGTTCACTTTTTTTTTCCTCTACAGGTATCTAATTGTCTCAGCACCATTTGTTGAAATAATGATCATTTCCCCCATTGAATTACATTAATACCTATATTAGTCACCCAAAGGGGTGCTGATGAAAAATACCAGAAATCTGCTGGGCGTTATAAAGGGTATTTATTTGGGGTGGGAGCTTACAGATACCAGGCCATAAAGCATAAATTACTTCCCTCACCAAAGTCTATCTGGAGCAAGATGACTGCTGATGTCTTTGAGGGTTCAGGCTTACTGGGTTCCTGGGGCTTGCTTTTCTCTGGGTTTAAGGTTCCTTTCTTCCTGGAGCTGACTTCTCTTTCCTCTGCGTGCTGACTTCCCGGGTCTTCAGCATCAAACTCTAACATCAGAAATCCCCCACTCTATTCTTCTCCGTGCCTTTTATCTGTGGGTGGGGACGCAACGCCCTGATCATAACTCAGTCATGCCCAGGAACAGATCAGATTACAAGCATAATCCAATATTTCTTTTTGGAATTCATCAATTATATCAAACTGCTACAATACCTTTGTCAAAAATCAGTTGACCCTAGATATAGAGGTTTGCTTCAGGATTCTAAATTCTATTACATTCATCTGTATACCTGCCTTAAACCATTACCACACTGTCTTGATTACTGTAGCTTGCAGTAAGTTTTGCCATCAGGTAGTGTAAATCCTCAAACTTTGCTCTTTTTCTAGATTGCTTTCACTATTGCAAATCCTGCATTTCCATAAAATTTGGGGAGTCAATGTGTCCATTTCTACAACCATAATCATTTAAGCATTGCATTTAAAGCATATTTGTTGCAGGCATGTGGTATGGGCTCAATAAATGCTAAATGTTGTTCTTTTTCTCTTAGTAAAAATTTATAGCCTTATTAAGTGACTTAGATACTTTATAAGTATACCAAGCATAATTCTGCCTATCCCGGTTTTCAAATATTCCATCCCTTTACTTTCCTAAGCATTTTTATCAGTCAGATCATGTGTTATAATTTAGAGTTGATCTAAATTTTAAAAATATGATAGTAGTATTTTAATATCATTTTAAGACATGCCTGGCTTTGTTGTCTTTATTTCAGACTTATAAGCTATCTGGTAAATATAATGGGCTCATTTTTGAGGAAAAAAACTTAGAAATGTGTTTCTTTTTTAAAAATACGTGGAAAATATGAGATAAGCAATTACCTAATTTCAAATGCTTAAATTTGACAGTATATATGGGCAGAGACAGTAGAATCCCAAGAGCTAGAGGGTTACATTGACCAACTAATGGTGCGTCTCTCCACAACTTTGTAAGTATCTCTCTGGAGAAGCAGTTTTCTCATCTTAAATTAAAGGACTTTAAAGAAGCCTGCTTCCAACTGTGATTCCTTTATGCTTTCTCTGCCACCTTCTCTTTGCTGCCTATTATTTGGGGGGATTACTCATATCATCATATCTAACCCTCTTCTTTAATCCCATGTTAAAATTCTTGAAGTCACCTTTGAGACTTAGTTACATATTTACTTTGCAAATATATAATCTTGCTACAGGTACCCTTTAGATAAAAGAAGTTGTTTTTTGTCCCTTCCAACTTTTGAAATATTAGGAAGTGTGGATAGGAGTGGTGGGTATATGGACTCAGGAAGCCAAATTCTAATTGCTTAAGTTTCTACAAGTTAAAAGTTAATGAAAATTTATTTAAAAAATTTTTGAGGACAGGGTTACTCTGCTGGTGGCAGAGGTCTGGCTGGGGCTACTATGTCTAATTGGTAGAATTAGTGGGTGAGTGAGCAAATGAATAAATGATTGACTATTTCTATGAATGGGTGGGGTGCAGATAGGGCAAGGGAAAATAGGAGTAGGAAGGGGAGGAGGCATTTCTTCAACTAGTTTGACCTCTGTGGTTGAATTGTAGGATACTAGTGCACTTAAACCATAAAGAAAAAAAACTCATCTTTGTTCATTTTTTGGATTTTTTAAAATTTAATTTTGAATCTAGGTTGAATAAACCAACATAGCTCCTACTACTTTGAGAAATATTTTAATAATTATTGAACAGCATTAATACTTGTATAATTCACTAAATGATAGAATTTAAGTACTAAGAACTGTGTAGGATTGCCTTGATCTCTTATAGAAGATGAGAATGCCATCTTTCCTTCCTCTTCCCTAGAATAAATTAGCTGAGAGTTACTGTATTTTGCTCTTCAACATACTGATTTATCAGTATTTCAAGTGGTTACCAGAAAACATAGTTGATGCTTACAGTTAGTTGCCCCTGCGCTGGGATGGTGAGGCCATCTGCTCCCATTAGCACTGTGCTAGGGCTTCTTGAGTCTCAGAAACTCCCCCTCCTGGTAGATTCCGTTTTCTGGGTTCTCTACCTTGGCCACCTCATTAGGGCCATTGAGCTCTAGCAGCTGCATTTTGCTGTGTGATTCTGAAGAAGCTTTTGAGTTTCATTCTCTTATGTTTTCCATGTAAGGAATTCCACACTCTCTTACTTCAGTTCTGACTCACCACTGAAAATGTGAGTCAGACAGCCAAGCATGGGTAATGAGAACACAGTATATATACAACAACACATTATCCTCCTTTTATAAGAGTGTCAGTGACCAGCACAGTATATGTATGAACACATTTATATGCAACAAGAAAAGTAAAAATAATACTATGCTAGTAGTCAGGGTAGTGGTTACCTTTAATTTTTTTATTTTTTTCTCCCCCCCCTCCCCCTTTGTGGCTTTTTGTGTGCTCTCTGCTCTCTGTGTCAGTTCAGTGTACATTCTTCTGTGTCTGTATTTTATTTCCCCTGCCCCCTTGCAGCTTGCTTGCTGTCTGCTCTCCGTGTCCATTCACTGCGGGCTCTTCTGTGTTTTCACTTGTCTCCCTTTTTTGGTTGCGTCACCTTGCTGAGTCAGCGAGCCTGCCTTCACAAGGAGGCTGGGGACATGAACCAAGGGTCTCCCATATGGTAGACAGGAGCTCATCTGATTGAGCCACACCTGCTTCCCTAGTGTTTACCTTTTGAGGAGCTAGAGACTAGAAAGGAACCTTAGGTGCTTAATGTGTTGGGTTTTTTTTTCTTAATCTGGATGTTAAATAAGTGTTTCCACTATAAAAAATTATCAAGCTGTATACTTATCATCTGTGCACTTTTCTGAATGCATATAAAATTTCAATAAACAGCTTTTAAAAAGTCAACAGTATAGGGGAACGGATGTGGCTCAAGCAGTTGGGCACCCACCTCCCACACAGGAGGTCCCAGATTCAGTTCCTGGTGCCTCCCAAGGAAGACAGGCAGACAATGAACAGACAGACAAGGGAGCCATCTCGGGGGTGGGGGAGTAAAAAGATAATACACAAAAAAAATCAACAGTATAGATTCATCTACCAATTTACAGAAAATTCAGGTGACAGAAGATTTTGTCAAAATATCCTACAAGAAAGCAGTAAGCAAAATCCAGACAATGGTTTCTTAGGTGTGATAGGAAAAGGAACAAACAAACAAACCAACTAAAAAGATAAATTAGACACCATCAAAATTTAGAACTTTTGTACATCAAAAGACACTATCAAGAAAGTGGAAAAACAACCCTCAGAATGGGGGGGAATTTGCAAATCATGTATCTGATAAATGGTTTATATCTAGAGTATATGAAGAACTCATACAATTCAATAATAAAAATAAAAGCAACCAAATAAAACATGAGCAAAGGACTTGAATAGATATTTCTCCAAAGATATTCAGATAGCCAATAAACACCTGAAAAGATGTATAACATCATTAGTCATCAGAGAAATGCAATTCAAAACAATAAGTTACCACTTCACAGTCACTAGGATGACTATCATCAAAAAGACAGACAATGCCATGTGTTGAAGAGGATGTGAAATCCTTATATATTTCTGATGGAAATATAAAATGGTGCAGCCACTTTGGAAAATACTCTGGCAGTTCCTCAAAAGAAACATCATGTTTCCATATGACCCATCAACTCCATTCCTAGGTATATACCCAAGAGAAATGAAGACATAAGTCAACTCAAAAACTTGTACAAATTACAGACTATAGGTGGGTATATAATTTTAAAGCTTGGTTTAATAAACATCCCCTCCTCACCAAAAAAAAAAAAAACCCTGGTAATTTGGAAGGTCATTTTATTATTTTGTCTACATTTCCTTCTGTAGTAAATTCTCCATAATAAAAAGGTATACAGAAAAAAAAGTCTCTGGTACTCAAACCCAAAGTCTTTTTTTTTTTTTTTAAGATTTATTTTATGTTTATTTCTCTCCCCTTCCCTTCCCTTTCAACACCCCCCCCCCCCCCGCCGAGTTGTCTGCTGTCTGTGTCCATTTTCTGTGTGTTCTTCTGTGACCACTTCTATCCTTATCAGCAGCACTGAGAATCTGTGTTTCTTTTTGTTGCGTCATCTTATTGTGTCAACTCTCCATGTGTGCAGCGCCATTCTTGGGCAGGCTGCACTTTCTTTCACACTGGGTGACTCTCCTTACGGGGCACACTCCTTGCGTGTGGGGCTCCCCTACACGGGGGACACCCCTGCCTGGCACGGCACTCCTTGCGTGCATCAGCACTGTGCATGGGCCAGCTCCACACGGTTGAAGGAGGCCCAGGGTTTGAACCACGGACCTCCCATGTGGAAGGTAGACGCCCTATCCATTGGGCCAAGTCCGCTTCCTAAACCCAAAGTCTTAATATGAGAACTTCATACAACTGGTTGTATTAAGTTCCTTCAATAACACTGAATTAAACTGCATTTGAAAAAAGTACTGTCTGCTCCTACCTCTATGTAATGTAGAGTGTATCATGCATCTGCATACAGTGCTTATGGTCTATGATAGAGCTAAAGGGTAGGGATGAACTACAAGAATGAAAGAAAATATCTATACATTGTGTTCTTAGGATAGGGATAAAGTTTTTCTTTCTTTTCCCTAAGAAGTATCCTTAAGTGATTTAATTCAGAGACATATATGGAGTTAGAATAATGTGCTAGCATTTAGTGTGGGGGAGAAAGAGAAAATGAAAAGAAGACTAAAGCACAGTCCTTAGAACCAAGATGCTTAAATCCTTTGGAGAATGTCAAAGAAAAGGGCAGTCTACCGATAGCTGTAATAATTAGATTATGGTAAGTGCAGAAGAAAAGCAGAAACAAAATACTGCGAAGATTCTGTGGGTAAGAGTCCACGTCTGTTTATGGGAGAAGCAGAAAGAGGAGTTGAGGTTTGTAACTTTTGACATGGACGTTTAAGGTTGGGTGAGATTTTGATAGGTGCAAAGAATGGCAATAACAAGGATATAGAAGCCAGAATATAAAAAGTAATCTTTAGCTGGAGGAGCACAAAATGAGGTAAGCATGAAATAAAAAGCTCAAAATCATTGGCTGAATGTACTGCATAGTATTGAAAGCTAGGTTAAGAAGTTTTTGTAATTCAGTAATCAATGGGAGAATCAGCACCTGGGTTTCCATCTACCTTGGCTGTTCTATGGTCATGGCAGATGGCTCTGGAGTTCAGGGCCATGTCAGTTGGACCTACTTTGGAGTTTGTGTTCCTGAGTGTGATGGAGTTGGACTCAGACTACACATGCCTCTTCTGTTTCTTTTACCGGACCTGTGATTGGCATTTGGGTTGGTGTATACTCAGGTGACCTGAATCTCTGAACTGTCCATGTGAGGGCCAGGCCCTGGACCTCAGCAGACTTGCAGTTCCTACCCTCTGGTTTCTTGGACTTATCCTGGCCAGCTGACAGGGAGGTCAAGAGGGTCAACCACCACACCAGGGAGCCAAGAGTGCCTATAGCTGTAAGCAGGAGAATTGCAGCCGTCATCCATGTGGAATCTAAGCTCCCTCTTGATGGAGAGGGCGATTGGATCATTCCAGGATCCACAGGATGGAGGAATAGAGTATGGATTAGAGTGGACTTACTGGTGTTCTGCTGGGGAACTATTATGATTAGTAAGGGAAGAAATTGTAGTAGTGATGTGGAGAGGGTGGCCACGGTGACTGCTGATGGTAGGGAGACAAAAGAAGAGATATGGTGTGGGGGCATCTTCAGGATTTGGAGTTGTCCTGGTGGTGCTGCAGGGACGGATGCTGGACATTGTGCATCCTGTTGTGGCCCACTGGGTGGACTGGGGGAGAGTGTGGACTACAATGTGGACCACTGTCTATGTGGTGCAGCAGTGCTCCAGAATGTATTCACCAGGTGCAGTCGATGTGCCACAGTGATGGAAGAGGTTGTTGATGGGGGAGGGTGGGGTGGGTAGGGTAGGGTAGGGTATATGGGGACCTCATATTTTATGAATGTAACATTTAAAAGAAAATAAAGAATAAAAAAAATTTATAGAAAAAAGTAATAATCAATGGGAACTCTTAATAGGTTTTTGGTTTCTGTTAATAATTTGTTTTTTAAATTAGACAACTACGTTTACAGAAAAATTATGCTGAAAATAAAGAGTTTCCATTTATCACCCCTATTATTAAATTTTGCATTAGAATGGTACCTTTGTTACAGCTGATGAAAGAATATTATAATTGTACTATGAATAGTCCATAATTTACCTTAAGTTTTACCACCACCCATATCCAAAACTTTTCTGTCACCCCAAACAGAAATTCTATACTGAAAAAGCATTAACTCTCCATTCCCTATTCTTTTTTTTTTTTTGGTAAAGATTTATTTATTTATTTAATTTCCCCCCCTCCCCCGGTTGTCTGTTCTTGGTGTCTATTTGCTGCGTCTTGTTTCTTTGTCCGCTTCTGTTGTCGTCAGCGGCACGGGAAGTGTGGGCGGCGCCATTCCTGGGCAGGCTGCTCTTTCTTTTCACGCTGGGCGGCTTTCCTCACTGGCGCACTCCTTGCGCGTGGGCTCCCCCACGCGGGGGACACCCTTGCGTGGCAAGGAACTCCTTGCGCGCATCAGCGCTGCGCACGGCCAGCTCCACACGGATCAAGGAGGCCCGGGGTTTGAACCGCGGACCTCCCATATGGTAGACGGACGCCCTAACCACTGGGCCAAAGTCCGTTTCCCATCCATTCCCTATTCTAACTTCTGCTCCTGATTAACTGAATTCTACTTTCTGACTCTATGAATTTGCTTATCATACAATGATAGAATATTATTCAGCCATAAAAAGAAATGAAGTTCTGATATATGCTACAACATGGATAAACCTTGACGATGTCATTTTGAGTAAAACAAACCAGACACCAAAAGACAAATATTGTATGATTGTATGATCTCACCTATATGAAATATCTATAATAAGCAAACTACATAGAGACAGATAGTAGATTACAGGTTACCAACAGCCATGTCGGGGGTCGGGAGTTAAAGAGAGAGTTATTGTTTCATGGGTGCAGAGTTTCTGTCTGAGGTGTTGAAAAAGTTGAGGTAATGGATGTTAGTGATGGTAGCACAATATTGTGAATAGATTTAATGCCATGGAATTGTACTTAAGTGTACTTAACCACTTAAAAGTGGTTAAAATGAGAAATTTGAGTTTTATATATATATATAAATTTTTTAAAAAAGAGTAAAGTGAAAAAAAATTCTATCTTCCACCCCAGTTTTCCACTTCTCTTCCTTAGAGATAACTAATGTTACCAGTTTCTTGAGCATCTTTGGAGAGAAATTTAGGCATACACAGATCTGAATTTGTATCCTTTTCCCCACATAAATGGCAGCATATGCTACATATAGAAGATAAGTTTCCAGAAGACTTACACTCTAAATATTTCCTGAGTTAGCATACTTTCTCTCCATCCTTATTGCAATTATTCAATCCATTGTTGAAGAGCACAGGTCTGTTACTTTGTAGAATGTCACTCAATTTTGATTGCCTGGTGTTTCCTTATGTTTAAATTTATGCACCTTTGGCAGTAATTTGATAGAAAGAATATTGTGTCCTTCTTAGATGCTTCACATCAGGAGGCATCTCATATCAGTCTGTGGTACTGTTGGTGAAGTAAATTTTGAACACTTGGTTGAGTCTGCCAAGTTTCTCTATTGAAAATTCACTGATTACTTAATTGACAAATAATCTGTGGGGAGATTCTTTGAGACAATATATATATTGTTTTTCATAAAACATTCACTTTGAGGTTTTTACATACACTGAGGATTTTTGTCTAAATCAGTTATTACTCTGATGATTGGAAAATGATATGTATTAGTTTTACTGCCCCCAAGCTCTGCTGAACTCGAAAGCCAGGCTGCATCAGTAGCACTGTACAGTGCCTCTTGGACCTTTCTCTGCCTCCTAAAGCCTTGTTTATCATTTCCAGTATGCTCAGCTTGCAGTCTTAGAGGAAGTGCATTCCTCTAAGTGCATTCCCAGGAAGAGTGAGAGAGAAAGATTTGGGGCCCAGGGTGATGATATCAGATACCCTCAAGTTGTCTCTATGCCCCCTCTTTCTGGTTCCAGAGAAATAAAACAGTTGCTATACTTTGTCTCATTCCATCTTTTTTCATGAAATTGTTGAAAATTATTTTGGGGATCACATTTCAATGTATTTTATAGCTCTGAATGTTAAGCATATTTTATAACTTTCAGACAAATTTCCTTTGGGATCATGCTGTAAAAAAGCAATGGTGTCAGTGCTACTAAAATATGATTATTTTTATACTGCTAGTCCAACCATATTTTCTTATTAAACTTTGTATTACTGGGACTAAGCTTGGAATATATTATTTTAAATAGAAATGTTTACATTCAATATGTTGGAAACATCAAAATTAGTACTCATTTTAGGATCCAGTAGTATAGAGCTGACAGACATGTATATATTTAGCATTTATCACGTTTTTCCTGATTTGAGAATAATATATGTATATTTTTTTTCCTTACATGAATCTAATCTTATCAAGAGCAAGGGATATATTTTGTTCCTAAGCATGTGGTAGAAATGTACACATGCTAAAAATTGCTATAAAATATGTGTTTATCTAATTAAAATCTTATGTATGTATATAAAACAACAACAAAAAACAGTTGCTAGTGAGGTTGGTGATACTTTGTGTAGCTTCTATGCCTTCAGTTCTCATCTCTGAGATTTTGTCCTTGGACTTACATTTGTTCCAAGACCTTACCGGGTTCTCTTTTTCTTGGGACATGGAATCTAGCTCTTCTGTTTTGAAGCCAAATTTGAACTCTTGAATCTGGAACCCCAGTTTCTTTAGCAAGTCATTCTCTGGAATCAATCCCAGGGTAAGGGCTCTTCTTAAATGCCTTGATGAGAGTACATCAAAAGGAGGTATGGTACTGTCTGGCTTCTCATATCTGTAGTATAATAAAGAACTTGGCTGTTTTTTGTTCTTGGTTTCTGGGAGGTAAACTCTACATCCTTCCCACTTTTTAAATTGAGTTGTTTGTCATTTTATTGGTGAGTTATAGAAAATCTTTATATTTCTGGATATTAAACCCTTATAGAAAATGTGGTTTCCAAATACTTTCTCCCATTCTGTAGATTGTCTTCCTACTTTCATGATGAAGTCCTTTGATGCACAAAGGTTCTAAATTTTTATGAAGTTCCATCTTTTTTCCCCGTGCCTTTGGATGTAAAATCTAGAAACCATTGCCTAACACAGGACCTAAAGATGCTTCCCTATGTTTTCTTCTAGGGATTTTATACATCTTGTTCTTATATTTAGATCTTTGATCCATTTTTTTAAAAATAAATCCCATGAGACAATTATTTAATTTTTACTTTAATCTATAATATAAATTTTAAATTAAAAGAAAAATGTTTTTAGATTTACCATTTCTGGTGCTCTACATTCTTTTATGAAGATCCAGTTTCCATCTGATATTTCCATTCAGCCTGAAGAAATGTGGTATTTCTTTTTTTTAACTTTATTTTATACTTTTAATAATTGAAAATATAAACAAATTTAAGAAGAAAAAAACACAATTCAATAAAAACATACATTTCTCAATTAAATGTACTGGATATATATCCATTTTTTTTAAATCATACAATATGTTACACAATATATTTGGTTCATAGTAATGCAATCATACAGTGTTTGTCCTTTTGTGCCTAGCTTGCTTCGCTCAACATAATGTCCTACAGGTTCATCCATGTTGTCGTAAGTTTTACAACTTCATTTCTTCTTACAGCTACATAATATTCCATCATGTGAATACCCCAAGTTTGTTTATCCATTCCTCAGTTGATGGACACCTTTTGGCAATCACAAATAATGCCATTGTGAGCCATACTAAGAAAATGGAAGACATGGCCCATGCAAAGGAATATATCAAAGCCCCAGAAGAGATGCAGGATTTGAGAAAACTATAATTAGCAAGATGTGCACACATTTCCAAAATCAATGAGTTGAAAGACAGTATGGTTAAAGAGATAAATGACATCAAGAAGACACTGAATGAGCACAAAGAAGAAAATGAGTTCCTGAACAGAAAAGTAACAAAGCTCATGGAAATGAAAGACACAAAAGGTGAGATAAAAAAAAACACTTTATAGGCATACAATAGCAGGCTCGAAATGAAAGAAGAAAGAATAAGTGATACCAAAGACAGAGCAGCTGAAATTGGAGAAAAGAACAGAGAGAGAAAAGAATGGGAAAAAATTGAGCAGGGGCTCAGGGAGTTGAATGACAACACAAAACACAACAACATACTTGTCATGGGAATTCCAGAAGGAGAAGAGAAGGGAAAAGGGGCAGAAAGAATATTTGAGAAAATAATAGCTGAAAACTTCCCAACTCTCACAAATGAAATGAACCTACATGTCCAAGAAGTGCACCATATCCCAATCAGAATAAATCCAAATTGACCTACTCCAAGACCCACACTACTCAGAATGTCAGATGTCAAAGATAAAGAGAAAATTCTCAGAGCAGCAAGGGAGAAGGAAACCATCACATACAAGGGATGCCCTGTAAGACTTGGTATGGATTTTTCTTGAGAAACCATGGAGGTGAGAAGATAGTGGTATGATACAATTAGGATACTGAAAAAGAAAAACTGTGAGCTGAGAATTCTTTATCCTGCAAAATTGTCCTTCAAATATGAAGCAAGTATAAAATATTCACAAACAAACAGAAACTAAGAGAGTTTCCCTAAAAGAATCCACCTTTGCAATAAATATTAAAGGAAGTCTTAAAACCTGAAGTAAAAAGACAGGAAAGAGAAGCCTAGAGGAGAGTATAGAAGAAAGAATAGAGAAATGATAAGCAAAGAATGAAAAGACAGATGAAAATAGGATATGATATATGAAAACCAAAGAATAAAATGGTGGATGTAAATAATGCATTTACAGTAATATAATTGAATATGAATGGATTAAACTCCCCAATCAAAAGATACAGGCTGACAGAATGGATAAAAAACCATGAGAACATGAGCTATCCATATGCTCCTTACAAGAAACTCACCTTAGACCCTGGGATATAAAACAACTGAAAGCAAAAGGTTGGGTTACCACACAAATAGTAACCCAAAGAGAGCAGGTATAGTAGCTATACTAATATTGGACAAACAGACTTTAAATGCAAAAATGCACCTAACCAGGGTGCCCCAAATTACATGAGACAACCTGTGGCAAAACTGAAGAGAGAAATAGACATCTCTACAATAATTGTTGGAGACTTCAACACCCCACTCACATCTTTGATCCATTTAAGTTTGGTGTAAGGTAAGGATTCACCCTAATTCTTTTGCTGTGGAAATCCATTTTTCCCAGCACCATTTGTGAAAGTGACATTTTTTTCGCCATTGAGTGTTCTTGACACCCTTGTGAAAAATAACTTGGCTATAGATGAAATAGTTTAATTTTGAACTCTCAATTAGATTCCATTGATCTACATATTTGTCCTTGTGCCAATACTGTTGTAATTACTGTGGCTTTGTAATAAGTTTAAATCAGGAGGTATGAGTCCTCCAACTACATTCTCCTTTTGGAACATGGCTTTGGCCATTAGGGATCTTTCTTCATAGATTTGATGATTGTCTTTTCAATATCTGCAAAGAAAGCTGTTGGAATTTTGGTTGGGATTGTATTAAATCTGTAAATCACTTTGGTAGAATTGACATTTTAATATTCAGTATTGACATTCCATGAATACAGAATGGCCTTCCATTTATTTAGGTCTTCTTTGTTTTAGCAATGTTCTGTAGTTTTCCACATATAATCATTTATTTACTTGGTTAAGTTTATTCCTAGATATTTGATTCTTTTTGTTGCTATTGATTTTTCATGACTAGTGTATAGAAACCTTAATGATTTTTGTGTGTTGACCACCATTTGTCTGAATTTGCTTATTAGCTTTAGTAGTTTTGTTGTGGATTTTTCAGTATTTTCTCTAATTAGGATTATCTCATGTAAAAAGGAGGAGTTTTACTTCTTCCTTTCCAGTTTGGATGTGTTTTATTTCTTTTTCTTCCTTAATTACCCTGGCTAGAACTTCTAGTACAATGTTGAATAACACTGGTAGCAGTGTGCATTCTTGTTTTATTCCCGATCTTAGTGGGAAAGCTTTCAGTCTTTCACAATCGAGTATGATACTTGCTGTAGGTTTTGCATATATGCCCTTTATCATGTTAAGGAGGTTTCCTTCTAGTCCTAGTTTTCTAAATGTTTTTTTATCAAGAAGGGTGCTGGATTTGCCAAATGTTTTTTCTGCATCAATTGAGTTGATCATGTGGGATTCCCCCCTCCCCTTTATTCTGTTAATATAGTATATTACATTAATTCATTTTCTTATATTGAAGCACTCTTGCATATATTTGATAAATCCTACTTGATCATAGTGTGTAATTCTTGTAATGTGCTATTGGATTCAGTTTCCTAGTATTTTGTTGAGAACTTTTACATGTTTATTCATAAGAGATATTGGTCTGTAATTTTCTTTTGTTATGGTATCTTTATCTGGCTTTGGTATTAGGGTGATGTTTCCTTATAGAATGAGTTGGAGAGTGTTCCCTCCTCTTCAGTTTTTTGGAAGAGTTCGAGTGGGATTAGTGTTAATTCTTCTTGCAATATTTGGTAAAATTTGTCTCCTGAAGCCATCTGGTTCTGGGCTTTTATTTTTGGGTAGGTTTCTAATTACGCAATTATTTCATGAGTTATTAGTCTCTTGAGCTCTTCTGTTTTTTCTTTAGTCAGTGTAGGTAGTTTGTGTGTTTCCAGGATTTTGTCAATTTCATTTAGATTATCTACTTTGTTGATGTACAGTTGTTTATTGTACCCTTGTATAATCCTTTGTATTTTTATGGGATGATAGTAATGTCTCCCCTTTCACTTCTGATTTTAGTTATTTGCATCCTCTTTTTTTGTATTGTCAGTCTAGCTACATGTTTGCCCATATTATTGAACTTTTCAAAGAACTAACTTTTGGTTTTGTTTTTTCAATTTTTTAAAATTCTCTGTTTCATTTATCTCCACTCTTCCTTCTGCTTGCTTTGAGCTACTTTGCTCTTCTCTTTCTAGGTCCTCCAGTTATTAGTCTCTGGTTTGAAATCTTTCTTCTTTTTAATGTAAGCAATTAGAGCTATAAATTTCCCTCTCAGCACTGCCTTTGGTGCATCTCAGAAGCTTTGCTAAGATGTGTCTTCATTTTCATTTGCCTCAAGATATGCCTTTTGTTTCCCTTATGATTTCTTCTTTGACCCATTGGTTGTTTAAGAGTGTGTTGTTTAATTTTCACATATTTGTGAATTTTGCAATTTTCTCTCTGTCATTGATATCTAGCTTCATTCCATTGTGGTCAGACATTATTTTGTGATTTCAGATTTTTAAATTTTTTGCTATTTATTTTGTGACCTAAGATATGGTCTGTCTTGGAGAATGATCCATGAACACTAGAGAAGAATGTATTCTGTTGCTGTTGGGTAAAATGTTCTGTATATCTCTGTTAGGTCTAACTAGTTTAGATTATCATTCAAGACTTCTGTTTCCTTAATGATCTTCTGTGTAGCTAGTCTATCCAGTATTGAAAGTAGTGTATTGAAATCTCCTACTATTAAGTTTTAACCATCTATTGTGTCAATATTTTCATCATATATTTTGGAGGTCTCTCTGCCCTTAGGTACACATATATTTATAACTTTTTTCTCTTCTTGTTTAATTGATCCCTTTATCAGTATATATTGGCCTTCTTGTAGCTTGAAACAGTATTTGATTTAGCATCTTTTTTTTCCTGATATTTGTTGAGTTACTATTTCCATACTGTAGATTTCTTTCTTCTTTCATTTTCAGCCTACAGGTGTCTTTGAATTTAAGGTAAATCTCTTGTAAAAAACATATAGTTGGATCATGCTTTTTATCCTTTCTGCAAATCCCTGTATTTTGACTAGAGTTTAAGCCATTTACATTTAAAGGAACAACTGATAATGCAGGACTTTCTTCTGCCATTTTGCTATTTATCTCTAAGTCTGTACTTAATTTTTCTATCAATGCCTACTTTCATATTGACTTTTTATGTTATATCATTTTGAGTACCTTCTCATTACTTTATGTATATTTTTTTTCATATATTTTGTTTGTGTTTACCATAGAGCTTAAATTTAACATCCTATATCTCTGACAATCACATTGGCTTTGATACCAATTTCACTTCAGTAGCATCCACATACATCATTACCAAACCCCTCACTTCCCCCCACTTTTTTGTTGTATTTGTTACACATTATATCTTTATACATTGTATGCCCCAAATCATCAACTTATCATTACTCTTATGCATTTGCATTTTATCTGTAAGAAGTGGAATTACTTACAAAAAGTACATATAATACTACTGGCACTTATAATTACCCTTATGCTCACCTTTACCAGAGATCTTTATATGTTGCTTCAATCCACTTACTAGTGTCCTTTCCTTTCAGTCTGAAGAACTTTCTTTAGCATTGCTTATAGAGCATATATAGTGGTGACAAGCTCTTCCATACCTTTTCTTTATCTGGGAATGTCTTAATCTTGACCTCATTTTTGAAAGACAGTCTTAATAGGTATAAAATTCTTGGATGGCAGTTGTTTTCTTTCACCACTTTAAAATTTCACCCCACTACCCTCTTACCTCCATGTTTTCTGATCGGAAATTGGCACTCAATTTTATTGTGAGTTCTTGTACATAACACAGTGCTTTTCTTTTGCAGCTTTCTGAAAGTTCTCTTGTACTAGGCATTTAGCAGTTTGATTTTTATGTGTCTGTGGTTAGTTCTCTTTGTCTTTATCCTGTTTGGGGTTCATTGGGCTTTTTGTATGGGCATATTCGTATTTTTTGTTAAATTTAGGACTTTTTCTGCCATTATTTCTTTGAGTGTTCCTTTTGCTCTCCACCCCCACCCCTAACCTTTCTCTCTTTCTTCTCCTTTGGGGACTGTGTTTATTGGTATGATTAGTGTGTCCTATAGGTCTCTTCGAATCTGTTTGCTTTTTTAAATACTTTTTTTTCTTTCTGCTCCTCAGCCTGAATCATTTCCATTGTGTTGTCTTTGAGTTCACTGATTCTTCCTTCTCCCAGTTCAAATCTGCTTTCAAATCCCCCTTTGTTGAATTTTTCCTTTCAATTACTGTGATCTTCAACTCCAGTTTGGTTCCTTTTAAAGTCTCTATCTCTTTATTGAGAGTCTCATATTCTTTACTCATTGTTTTCCTGGTATCCTTTTGTGTGTGTGCTTGTTTGTTTGTTTTTCTGTGTTTTATCTCCTCAAGAATACTGAGGATCATTTTTTAAAGTTGTCCAGTATGTCCAATTCTGATCTTCATTCAGAGTTTCTGGATTTTTATCTTGTTCCTTTCGATGGGCCATTATATTAGTCAGCCAAAGGGGTGGTGATGCAAAACACCAGAAATCTGATGGGCGCTATAAAGGGCATTTATTTGGGGTAGGAGCTTACAGTTACCAGGCCATAAAGCATAAGTTACTTCCCTCACCAAAGTCTGTTTCCATAATTTGGAGCAAGATGGCTGCTGACATCTGTGAGGGTTCAGGCTTTCTGGGTTCTGGACTCAGCGCCTCTGTTTTCTCCATAAGGTCAGCTATAGACTATGAGGCTCACAAGCCTTGCTTCTCTCCACAAGGTCAGCTGTAGACTATCAGGCGAATGGCTCTGTCTCTTTCCCCAGGGCTCCAGCTTAAGACTTCAGCCTAAAACTCCAACATCAGAGACCCTCAACTCTGTTCTTTGCCATACCTTTTATCTGTGAGTCCCCACCTACCTTGGGGTGGTGACTCAACGCCCTAATCATAACTCAATCATGACCAAGTACAGATCACATTACAAGCAAAATCCAATGTTTCTTTTTGGAATTCATCAGTAATGTTAAACTGCTACAGCCATCATTTCAGTTTCTTTGTTTTTCCTTAATCTTTTGTTGCAGAGGGTACATTTTAATATTTTAAAATGTTACTTCTCAGATTTAGTACTTAAGCTGTCTGTTTCTTAAGATTGTATCTAGCTAGAGATATGACTGAAATTTCTTCGAATGCTAGGAGCTAAGAAAAATAAGCAAATCAATGCCAAAAATGCATTTCATAGTCTTTGAAAATTGGCTCTGCTTTGATTAGTGTTTTTCTTCAGAGTTTAGCCCTCATATCAGAGTCTGCTTCTTTTCCCTGGCTGGTGCTTTATCATAGCGTTAGGAATTCCCCTGTTTCTCGGAACTCAAATGCCCCCTCTATTCCCTAGTGCAGTAGACTCTTTCCCCATCTTGGGTGCTATACTGTATGACTTACTGCAGGTAGTCCTCTGCCCAAGGCTGCTTTGACTTTCTTATACAGCTTTAACTGTCTGCAAGCTACTTCTGGCTGCAGGACAAGTTCTGGGAGGGTGAGCCCAAGACAAGTTTCCTCATTCAGTTCTTCAGGTTTCCACCTAATAGATTGGCACTGATAGGCACATGCCCACATGTGCTATACAGTTGAGTTCAAAATCAGATTTGCCACAAGTTATTTACTGTCCCTTCTTCAGTTCCTATATGTAAAATACAGCTATAATAAAGGTATCCACCTCATAGAAATTTAAGTAATCAATACAGTTAGAGTATTTGGCAGAATGCCTGAAAATATCATTAAAACCTCAGCTATTATATTTTTAGTATAATAATAGGATTGTGAAAATATAGTTTCAGGAGAACTGTTAGGTCCACCACAACCATTTAAGGGCTATGTGAGTAGAGAGAAAATGAAGACCTAGGTAAGGCAACTCTTTCAATTAGTAACTCATTTATTTTCAATCTTAACTGGATTTCAAGTGGATATTTCCATTACCATAAAATGGGCTTGTGGCATTTACTGACTGAGCTTTTTGATAAAGATTTGTAACAAATATGGAAGTAAAAAGTTAGAAATTTTCCTAAATGACCAAATTCAAAGAAATATAGTGACAGAAAAAACTTAATTCAGTTTTGGTTATGATTTTTATTAGTGATTTCTTTTGAAACTTATAACCAGATAGACTAACAGCTGTGGAGTGAAAAATACAAGCATTAATTGCAGTAATTTCAGAAATCATTCTGATATTTTAAAATACTTTGCTTTTCTCTTTAGAAAAATATTAGCTACTTTGTTTCATTATTAAGATCATCATTAATCTCAGCTCTTTTTATTTTTGATGATTCTAACCTTAACATTGACCTTCTGATTAATTATTAATTTTGAGCATTAAATTCATCCAGTGGATTTCAATGAAATACTTGGGCTTAAATATGTTCTTATAAGTCCCATGGTGTCCCAATTTTATTTTATTTTTGTCATATTGGGGGAAAATCTATTTATTAAAAGTACTGGAACTTAAGAATATTTTACTTTTAGAATGATTATCAGTGTAGTGTTGTTTTTGTTTTTAAGAAATTGGTAATCTTTTTCTTGTCACTCAGTACTTGCCCATTTTATACTCATGTTTTATGAGCGTGTATGGTTTATAAAGTATGTGCACATACACTTTCATTATTCAGTCCTCATAGCCACCTTATTTGATCAGTATTACCATGGTGAGGAAGTAGGTGCAAGAGATTGTGACCTGCCTGAGACTATAAACAGAACTGGATTTCCAGTTAAGAACTTCCAACTCAAAGCCCTAGATTCCTTGGCTCTTTATCTAACGTTGCTACTACTAGCTAACCTGTATTATTTTGATCTCACTATCATTTTACCTCAACAAATTTCACAGAAGTATTGGTTTTGTTTCATATTTCCTAAGTTATGTCAACATTTATATACTAAACAAATGTTCTCCACAAGCTATCATTTTGCAGCGCCCCATCCCCTATTTGATTGTCACAGCTGGTGCATGGAAAAAGAATTGCTACTGACAATTAGTGAGTAGAAACCAGGGATGAAGGAGTGTCTAAACATTCTACAATGCACAGGACAGTCTCCCCTCCCTAAGAATTATCCTGTCAAATGTCAATATCCTGTCAAATGCTGAGGTTTAGAAATCCTGCTGCGAAGAATAAGACTTTATTTACCCATTCTTAACCTTGAAACTCACCCCTTCCACCCTTCTTGCTAGATCTGTAATATTTTCTGCCCCCCAAGATTATTTAAAATCTAGTTTTGAGGTAGTTTAGCATAACAGTATCTTTCATGATGCAGGAATAATTTAGTATGTTTCAGCACTGTTATTAAGAGTAAGCATATTACTGCTCCATAAAGGTCATATATAAATTAGAATTTTCTGAAAACTAGTTTATGTTCCTGGGTAGGACAAGAAAAATTAAACCAAAGCACAAATATGTAATTTCAAACCAATATTTTTAATGATGTTTTCCTTATTTTCCAATTTTATTTTACTTATTTTAAATTGCAATAAAAATACATAATGTACTCTTAATTTTTATGCAGAGCTTTCGGTTTTTGTCTGTTTTACTTAATGTTCTGCGTGTTCAATTATACCAGCTGTGTTTCTCAGAATTATCCAGTTTGTGCCTCTTTGAGGAAAAAATTTGGTATAGAATTGATAGTATTCAAGTTCTTCAAACCAAGGTCTTCCAAAGAGACGTTTCAAAACTATTTCTTAGTATTGAGGTTGTAATGTTATATAATCTAACAATTGACATGTCATTAAAAGCTTATAATAAAGTGATAATAAAAAATGTGAGTTACAGATTTTATATAAACACTAACTACACATTTTTACAGCGGTTTATAATCAGGTAATAATAATTAAAAAGAAAAACATAGGCTATAGTTCAAATACCAGCTCTTAAAAAAAGCATCTGTCAAGCTGGTGATAAGCACTTACTGAAGGCTTCATTAAAAGAAATTAGTTTTAAAGATAAAGATAGTAAGGTTCTAAGATGTAAGAATTTTAATGTGATTATATAAACCACACTTCAACATCATTAGAAATATTACAGTACTACTCAAGTTATTAGAGAAAGAATAAGAATAGTATAATGTACTCTTCATATAATTGTCCTTGTCAGTTTTTTCTAATAGCGAAATGAAGGAGCATAAATTTTGCCAAGTCAAGCATTTGATTTACAGTACAATTATTCTTAAAATGTACTTGATAAAGTGTTAAATACTAAATGTCTTAATTTTTTGTTATTGAGAAAGGAATATTTAGGCATGGATTTATGTAAAGTTATATGTATGCAAAAGGAAACTTTCAATAGATGCTTATTTCTCGTAATCCTCACATAGCAATAGTTTTGCAAAATTCTATTGAAATTTTTTGTCATAAAATAAGTCAGTGGACTTACCACATTATGTACCTAATTCAATTTTAACACTTGGGAATAGATTTTTGCTACATGTATGTGTATAATACCACCATTACTAATAGAGTTCAAGTATTCCAAATGCAACAATTTTTGAATTTTATATTAAATGGACATTACAAGTTATTACTTCCTGAAATTCCCAAGCTGAACACTCATTCTATTCAAAACACAACGGAATGTTGCAGGCTGTACTTCCCAGTACTTCACTGGGTTGTTGAATAAACTTATTGCACTGTATAAAGATTTCTTCATCTTTGGCACTGTTGGGCAGAAGTCATTCACTCCCACTTTTGTAATTGAATTAGAATGAAGGAAGATTATCTGTGACAGTGGGAAAAAAGAATGGATTATAAAACTGCATTAAATGTAAAAGGAGGATAATCTCTTTATAGTCATCATTTGCCTGTGAGTTTATTCTGTTTATTTTACCTTGCCTTGAAAATATCTTCACTTAAAATACTTGATGCTATAGACCATAGTTAGTGGTAATATTCTGATGATGTTATCTTATAATATCTAACAAATGTTCCACAACAATGTAATGTGTTGGTAGAGGGATGTTTTATGGGAATTCTTCACATGGGCATGATTATTTTGTAAGTTCACAACTTTTATAAAAAAAATAGATATATTAAAAATATATATGTACTTGTATATGCCTACTAAATACTTGTTATAATGTGACTCAAGTTCATGTGTTAGTCACAAAAGTGGTTTGTGAACGGAATGCTGCATAGAACCATATACACAAAACAAAGCACACTGCCTGGCCAGCACAGGTTAGTTTTCTTCTCTATATATGTATGCCTACTTTGATGACATATTTACAATAATATGTTTTTAAAGTGTTAGAAATGAGCAGAAGAAGGTAATTTCATGCTCTAAAAGCTTGGCTTGCAATGTGATTGTGAAGAATTTTTTTCAAGTTTTATAGAAAGATGTGTCTAGATCATCTTAAATACATATCTGTAATTAGACATCAATAATTGACTTTATTTGCACCAAAAAAAACAAATTACAATTTTATAAGCTATATACATCCTTTCTGAGAATTATTTAATTGGCAGCTTTTTGGCATGCAAAAAGGTAGACGCCTTTTGCTGTCAATGCTAGGATATAAGTATGTCTGTTGTTACCTCTAGATTCTGACTTTATGTCTTGCTAAGGTTGATTTGAACCAGTCATGAAAACTAGATATTGCTAAAAAACCTTTTATTTTTGATATTAGATCCCCTACTGTCCAATATTAGTCATAGGGATTTTGAGACAGGTGTTTTATATGGTTCCTGTATGTTTCCTCAGGAGCTCAGAATTAACACAAGGTACAGTTTACGAAAGCACTAAAACCTCACTGGGAATGAAACCTAGAAATGGATATATTTACTCTGGAAATTTTATTGAATGGTACACTTGTGACTTGTGTTCTTTTCTGTTTGTATTATAATTTTATTCTTAAAAAAAAAAAATGCTAGCTGAAGTATTGAAAGATTTAAGAGAGACCAGAAGCTGGAGTCAACAGTTGTGGAGTAAAATAAGCAAAAATGAGATACACAATGGAATAGTTTGAGAGAGAAAAGATTGGGGTGATACTTACTGGTTAGGTAGACATTCAGATTTAGCATTTGAAAAAACTAAAGGAGAAGTCATCACACTGAAATCAATACCTGCATGTAGCACATTCATTTTGGTGGCTGTGTCTCATTGGAGTACATTGAACAAAACTTGTTTAAGATAGATAAAAGAAAAAACTAAAAGAAGCAAAGTGGCTTAAGGCCCAGTTTTGTTCTCAATGTGTTTTTGTTGTTGTTGTCGTTTTGCTTCTTGGAAGATAAGGGCTTCATATAGCAAGGAAAGCACTTGCTAAAAATGTATTAAGGTGAAAAAGGATTAAGTAAGGATTTTAAACTGAGGTCTATAAATAGGAAATCAAGGACATCCTATGAAACTCCTAAAATTATGTGCAAAATATTGTCTTCATTTTTTCTTGGTGGGAATCTAAAGCTTTGCCATATATCAAAGGAATCTGTGACCCTTCCCATCTAGTTTGGAATTACTAGATTAGAAGGAAAAGGTTTCTAATAATAAAAAACGATAAATGGCAAACTGTGAACTTGTGATACCCCAAAAACTGATTTTCACTTAATTATTGTTCTTTTTTTGGTTTAAATAAAGCATATTCACTATAAAATACAGCACTACAGTAATAATGAAGATACCTGGAATCTAGTCCTTGTGCTCTGTCTTTGTGAACTGTTTTCAGGGTAACAGTATATATGACCCTATTTGGTTTCCTCCTGACCACTTCTGTTTATATATAGGAGGAAACCTGAAATTAACTGTGCTGGTAACTTTGCCACAGTGGCCTTAGCAGTTGCAACAGGACAACTCAGAAGATGGAGATGGGTACCTGAGCTTTTCAGGTGACATCTCTGTAGAAACTATTTTCCTAAGCCTCTCCTACTTCACAAAACATCTCATATAACCTGTAAAGTCTTTATGTTTGAATTACCCTTGCAGCTTGCTTGGTCTTTGTTTGAGATGCTAACAAATTTTATAAGAACTTACTAAAATCTACCAAAGACAAGTACAGTGTCTTACCTGGAGGTATTTCAATTCCTGTAATCCTGAAGGGATTCTCTTAAGTTTATTGTTTTCCAAATGTATTTCTCTTACACGTGGTATGTTAGCAAGGCTTCCATTTTCAATATCTGTGATTTTGTTGTTTCCTAGGCCCACCCTAAAAATGACATAAAATGCATCAACTCTTTTGCATTCGGTTAGTGGTGATACAGTTTGACAAAAACACTGTAACCTAGTTAGAAATATAAATCAGTCCTGGTTATACATATGTCTAGAGAAAGCTATTTCATGGCTTTATTTAATAACCTATTTTGGTATGGGAAAGTCCTCTCCTCCACCCTCAGAAAATTCTAACCTAAATTAAACATGAGAGAAAGAAAGTATACTTTTCTTCTTTCCACTGCTTCCCTCTCCCATTAACAAAGGCAGCAATAATAGTAATTTTTTTTCATTTTCCCTTCACAGTATAATCTTAACTAGGGTCCCTAATTTCTCCAAGAAGTTTGATTAATGTCAATCACATGTACTACCACTTGTAAATTAAGACTTGGGAGACTTTTACCTTTGCAGATCCTTGTACCGTTTAAAATCCTCAAGTTCTACATTTGAAATTTTATTATAATCTAAATGAAGTTCCAGTAAAGTTGATGGTAGGTCTAATGATAAAAATAAAACAGACATATGTTAGATTAAGAAAGGCAAAGCCCCCACTGATTATTAATTTACTCAATAAGTTTCCAACTGTGGATTCAGAGAATTTGTTGTGTTTTTTTTTTTAACTTTTTATTATGGAAAATTAAAAAATACCCTCAAAGTATAAGCTAGTATTATTAACCACAGTACTGTTTTCTAGCTTCAACAATTTATCTCCATTTTTCTTACCTTTTCCATCTACCCCAATACTTATACATTAATAACTTATTTATCTATTTGTTTTTATTTGTTTAGTCATTTATTTTTTGCTGGAGTATTTTAAATAAAATCCCATACAGAATGTCCTTTCACCTGTAAATTTTTCACTAGATTTCTCTTATCTAAGGACAGTCATCTTTTTAAAAAATATAACTACTGTGTCAATATCATATCTAACAAAATTAATAATTTTAATATCATCGAATATTCAATTTCCCCAATTATTTCAGATATATCTTTTTTATAACCGATTTGTTCAAGTCGAGATCCAAATAATGTTTATAGAATACAATTGGTTCTTATTATAGAATGGAGTTGGTTCTTACAGCTCTTAAAATCTTTCTTCTAAATTTTTCTCCCTATTCTACTTGTTTGTTTCAGTATTGATTTGTTTGAGATACTTACACTGTGTATTTGATTCATGACTTCAACATGATTTTGTTTACCATGTTCCTCTAATCCTCTTTATATATTATGATCTGTTAGCTAGATCTAGAGACTTGATTCAATTCAGATAGGTCAACCTTTCATATAATGATTTTAACATTGCTGATAATTATTTCATCTGGAATTGGAAAATGATGATTTTTCTGATTTTGTCATTCTTTCTGTATTTATTAGCTGGATGGAATTGTTTTATAAGGAATTTTCCTCATCAATTATCTAGTTACTTTATATAAAGTTTTTATAGTAAAGATAGCATAAATGCTTGATTCTTTTATCAATTTTCAGAGTAGTGAATTAGTATAGTATCCACTAATGTCGGGTGAAATTTTTAAAAAAATATCATAATGAACTCATAGGTTTTTAATGTTTTTATTTGCTCACTCCATTGCAGTAATTTTTTTTCTTTTCATTTGGTAGTGGTTTTTGTATAAATACAGAGAAGCATCTGTAGATGCCACTTGCCACAGGTGCTTCTCACACCTTTCCTGTCCTGGTCCTAACCCTATGCAGATTAGCCAAAGCTAGAATGAAAGAGACAAATCAGAAAATTCAGTCAAACCTCATTTATTAGACCTATATATAAAGTATTATCTGTTAGCCACATGTTCTAGTTACCTAACTTTTTCAACTCTTGCTAAAACACATCTTTCCTATATTAATAGTAAAGAATGATGAAGGTAATTGAAACATCCTTATGAATATCATCAGTGCTATTCATGGACTGAATATATGCCACTTCTAGAATATACCTTGAATTTTAAAAATAAACCAGAGGCAGAGAGCAGGAAATTCTAAACTGAGAGGGTTCTAATTTCTTAAACTCTAATTAGTTGAGCTTAATCATATTTGTAGAATGACTATATGCCTCCTTCAATATGTAAAAGTCAAAGGTTCTGTCCTCAAGGACTTCATATTCTAGTTGAGCAAATCCACATACATATAAAAATCACTATAAAGTATATCATACATTATGCCAGCCTATTCTAGAATATGTTTTAGAAACTCAGAGAGGAGAGAAATCTCTATTCATACTGAAGAGTCAAGAAAATTTGGAAGAAAGTGTATAGAACTTGAGGGGAAATTTTATGTAAAGTTTAGTGTGAATTCTAAGAACATAAAATAGTCTGTTAAGCTTAAGAAGAATTTTGAGAACCTTAAGGGAAGTTAAACCTTGATTTTAAAAATACACTTTGAAATTTGAAGGGAATAGCAGTCAGGATGCTTTGCCATACAGGGAAGACTGCTAGTGTGACTACCCAAGAGCAGCGATGATGTGTGAAGCCCTCTTTGCCGTCCACAGCACACAGCACAGAGTAGGTAGCATCCTTCCTTCTTTAAGACCTGTGGAGCCCCTCCTTCTCCTTAAGGCCTTCCTCTTCTTCCCAACTACTTACGTCTCTCCCCTTTCTGTGTCAATTTCTGCCATATGAAAGGGACTTTATTTACTTATTGGAAAGAGTTTTTATTTCTCTTTTGTTCTAAAGGTAGGATGGTGACTATAACATTTAGGTTTCTTATAGAAAATAACCATCTCCTTCAAAACTAAATTAAGGTGGCTTTCTTTTTAATTTGTGGGGTCCTGAATTAAATTGTTTTATCCTCTGTAGAAAAATTGTCTTCCCACTTTTACTTTAGATGATTTTTCTCATGAGTACAAGATCACCACTTGATTAATAATAGTAGCTTTGCTATATCTTTTTTGAATTACCATTTAATCGGCAAAGCAGAGAGAGAGTGAACCATTGGCAGGGAAAAGGAAAGCTAGACTTTGAGCCTGAGTTCAAAGAAAGGTAGTCATACCCAGGTAATCATTGACTGGGAACTTGGAAACAATGGGTTAAAAACACCTGTCATCTAGCAAACTTAAAACATTTTGCTCTGAGGGATCAGCTTCAGGTCACATGAAGCCTGGGAGTGTCATATTCATTGGCATCAGTACTGTCCTGAGAGGACCCTCATTATGTGCCGGACACTGTCCCCAGGCTTTCCGGTGCCAGTCCATCAATCTGCAAGGTCACCTTGGGAAGGAGCTGCACCCATTGCCAGAAGTGTGGCTCGCGGCCAAGCCAAGTTTGCTCCAGTCTGGCCTCACGTGCTGCACACCTAACCAGGGCTGCAGCTCCTGGAAGAATTGTTATCCAGCCCCATCTCCAACTTTTTCTGCTTCTCTAGGGAATTCTCCACCTCTAACAGGTACTTCAAGGAATGACAGGTATATGTGAATAAACGTCAGGAAAGAAAAGGAAAAGTTTCATTGCATCTTTTTTTTTAAGGAGGTACCAGGGATTGAACCCAGGACCTCATATATGGGAAGCAGGTGCTCAACCACCAAGCTACATCAGCTCCCTGCATCTTAATATTTGTTCTCACTGGGAAAAAAAATTAAGATTCTGGTTTTAATACCATCAAAAGAAAAAGCACTACGTATTGCTCTTTAAGTGTACATGAGAAAATGCTTAATTTCCTACTGTACTGACTGGTAAAAAAGATTTCTAGTTACAGTGCGGTTTTGACAGTTCACAACATTATATGAATGCTTATTTAAAGATGATTTTTTTACTCCATTTTAAATTAAGTAAATACAAACCTTTAGGAATTGAGGTCAGTTTTGCTTCTGCAATTCTAATGTGGAACACTGTCACTCCTTCAAATGCCCCTGGTTCTATTCCATTGTTATCAAGAGGGTTTGCACTCATTTCTATAGGAGGAAACCATATAATTTAGCATATGCATATGTATGTAAAGGAAACCCACCATGCAGAGATACACATCCTGAGAAAATTCTGAGAAGTGAATGCTTCATCATTCAGGCTCATTTTTTACTCACTGTATCTATGTCTTTCTGCTCCCTTTTATGTCAGCCTCAGAAAAAGACTTCCTTTTTTTAAATTAAACTGGATTACGTAGCAGGCTCACTATTTTACTTTGAATTACTTAATCAGTAGCAATACTCTTCTCAAATGTAAGCAATAGAAAGGTTTCGTTATAGTAATATTGCACCAGAAAAATCACTCTTTCTTTATTCAAAATGGGTTCTCCAGGGTACATTTTATTTACTTGGCACCTAAACTTTTTTTTTTATTTTAAGTCAGTTAGAAATTGTGATTTGATTAACAGAATATAACTTTGAAGAAATGCCAGTAAATGAGGCTATTTGGAAAGTATCAGGCACTTGGATGAATTAAATAAATGCATAAATAAATGAGAATATTAGGTTGGAATTTTTGAATAGATATTGTGAGGGAGATGGCATACATTATGGGTAGTAGAAGTAAAGTAGAGTGAGATTTAAAACATCCCACAATAAATCCTTAGATCAATATTCTTACTGTAAAGAGCCTACTTTAAATATATTATAAAAGTGATATTTTCTTTGTTATATTTTACTGATGTTTAAATTGATTTATAAGTGGTTCATTTTAGTAAGGATATTATAATAGATTAAAAATTAATTTTAGAAATTATCAATCTTAAAATGTATTACAGATGATAAAGATCTCAACATTCATTTACATATTGCTTATACTTTCAGGGTACCCCATTCATTTGCAGAACTTACCCAGAACATGTAAAGCATTCATTCCTTTGAATGTCTCCTTTTGTATTTTCTTAACTTTATTATCATGAATTCTGAGTTCTGCTAAGGACTTGGGAAGATTAAATGGTATTTCACTTAGTTGATTGTGGGACATATATAGCCTTCGTAACTTCTTTGTGGTTAGAAAAGCTTTTGGGTGAATCTTTGCTAGCTTGTTATTGTTCAGAATCAGACCCTAGATAGAACATAGAAAGTTACACAATGTCAGAAAGTGGATTTAATTTACCTTTGTTCTATAATTATTAATAAATCATGAAAATCAATTCTGTCTGTCATTCATATACTTGACCAACCATGTAAATTTTCCAATTCAAGCAAAAAACAAAACAAAACAAAACAAAAAAAACACTTATTACTGAGTTACAACAGTGTGCAAAGCTTTAATGATTTATTTTGTGCCTTTGGTTTAGATATAAGGTCATCTTTTAAAATTTAGCTTGCACTTGAATAGGTAATATATTCATGTGGTTAAGTCTTCGACCTCATCCCCAACCTCTTGTTCCCTTCGTGGAAGTAATCAGTGTTATTATCTTATCTCAAAAATATATTTACTCTACAGAATCAGGTTTAGTGCACATCAATCCATTTTTTGCATGGTTTTTAACCACTTTTAAAACCTCTTTTCTTTCATGTTTACTAATGTTTATCATTTCTCCCAGAATAGAGACTTGTGGAAGAAACCTACAAAGTGCCCTTAGTGTGGACATATTTTTGGACAAAGGGGAAATAGAAATAGATCCTGAGGAATGACTCAACCCAATCTGGTACAATGATGTTTCTCAGTGCAATGTGTTAGCACCCTCCACAGATGATATAACCCCAGAGAGTAAAAGAGTTTGCTATTAGAGTGATTCTACTTTCTCTATAGCCAAACTCTTTATGACCTTTTCAAAGATGCCTGACTATTAGGGTAACCGTCCCAGGCTACTGGGAATTTCAGTACTATATCTGGAAACATCCTGGGCAAACTGCAACAAGTTGGTCACCCTAATGACTATTTTCATTGCAAAATGGACATAATTCAACCCTTTTCTTATTGCCAGATTTTGCAAAAAGAATTTTTTATGTGTGTCAAGGTTTATGGCAAATTTCTTAATATTCTTAAGACTTTTTTGTACCTTCTAGTCTAAGTCATATACTCCTTTTAAGGAGCAGCACTAGATTCATTCCTTATATAAATTTTGTCCCCAATCCCATTCAACAATTTTCCCATTGTTTCCACAGTGATTTAATGTAATTTCCTGGTATTATTCAAGTTATTGTTGTTTTTCCATGCAAGAAATAGAACACCTTGGCAGTTAACTTCCTTTTATCATTGAGTTTACTCATGTCACTATAGGCCCTTTCCTTCTCTCTTTTCTTACTCGTTTAAGATATAGCACTACTGTTAAAGATTTCACCTGAAAAAGTTTAAGCTTAGGAAAAGAGTTAACTACGTTTTGCTACCAAGCCTGGTAAAATATACTCTTTTTTTAATGTCTAATGCCACCCATTTAAAAGTTCATTCTATTTTCCTTTGGCTATACTGAAAAACGAGAGGAGGGAAAGGAATTTAACAACTTGGTGAATTAACAAGGATGGTTTGTGAACCCTCATTTGACTCCACAAGGTAAATTTAGCAGAAATTACTAGTTTTGTTTTCATTATGAGGAAATAGGTGCAACGAAGCAAACTGACTTACATACAGACATCTAACAAGTATCAGGGCTTTTGCCGGTTCCTCTACCTCTGGATTCTTTATTCTTTCTTTTGTGCCATGCTTCCGATGTAAGAGTCCCCCCCCAAAAAAAAAGTATACCTTAGTAAAGAACCAACTATAATATAAAAGGGGTTTTGTTTGTTTTTTCCTATGGTTAAGACATGAACTTTTAACTGCATAAAGAGGAGGATAAATAATACAAAATAGGTGTTTTTATTTAGCTCTATTAAATGCTTTTCTAGTGCGTTGGGTTACAAAGTATCTCCAGTTAAACTGTACTTTCAGTATTGGCTTTTACATAAAAATTCCAAAAATGGAAGTTACAGAGTCCCAAATTCGTCATTAACAAACGTGGTTATATGTAAAGATAAAAGATGAGAAAAGTATATCTTTCAAAAGTTGGACAATAGTTCTTCCTAATGAATGTGGCTGTAATAGTGGGTTGGAAGTAAACTGGGAATGTCTGTGTGTGTGTGTTTTTAATGACCTGACTCTTTCCTTACTATTGTATTCTCATTTGTGTAAGAACCAGATTGTAAGGAACAGAGAGTCTACAAATGCCAGCAGGAGAATCCCATCCAGCAGCCAGGTGGAATCTAAGCTCTCTCTCAATTTAGAGGTGGAGTGGGCATTGCCATCCCAGGGCCCTCAGGATGGAGGAATAAAATATGGATTAGAGTGGACTTACTGGTATTCTACTGTAGAATTACTGTGACACTAGCAATGGAGGAAATTATATCACTGATGTGGAGACAGTGGCCATGGGAGTGGCTGAAGGCAGGGAGAGGGAAAAGAGGTGCACATGTGGGGGTATTTTCGGGACTTAGAGTTTTCCTGAATGATATTGCAGGGACAGATGCAGGACAGTATATATCCTGCCATAACCCACTGAATGGACTGGGAAAGAGTATAAACTACAATGTAAGCTATAATCCATGCTGTGTAGCAGTGCTCCAAAATGTATTCATCAAATGCAATGAATGTACCACACTAATGAAAAAAGTTGTTGATGTGGGAGGAGTGGGGTATGTGGGGAGTGGGGTATATGGGAACCTCTTATATTTTTTAAGGTAACATTTTGTGTCATCTATGTATCTTTAAAAAAAGAAGAAAATAAATTAAAAATAAAGGAAGTGAGAAAACCTTAAAAAAAAAAAGTATCTAGCTAAAATAAAAAATAAATTTAAAAAAAGAACCAGAATATCATACAAGCAGTTGGAACATAATATGGACAATTTATAAATATTTGGTTCTCTCTAAAGATAGATACTATATATGGTCATATTATAATTAAATATTTCAAAAATTACAAAATATGTACACAATCCAAGTATAAAGTGTCTACTTTAAAAAGTGCTTTAAGTTAGTATATTGTGATTCAGTCTGCTAACACTGAACTCATGGTAATAATGTTTAACAGCTGAGTTAAACTTGCCTGCTGAATGCTAAAAGCTTTATAGGTTAGCTCATTTAATCTTAATGATCACTCTGAATTAGATACTATTAGTATGCCCTTTTACATCTAAGTCAGGTAAGGCTTAGTGAGGTTAAGCCACTTTCCCAGTGTTATACATATGATAGACCTATGATTTTTACCCAGTTCTACCTGATTCCAGAATGCTCACTTCACTGTTAAACACAATGCCACATACACATTAATGAAAAGAAAACAAAGGAGACTTAAGACAGCTCCTGACACCATTTAGATTCTCGTTTCTCAGTGATAACTGGAGTATCTGTGATTTAGTCCCTGGAATACTCCTAAAAATGTAATATCATAATTATGTGACAAATTAAATTTAAAACATTTTATGATTTTTGTATTAAATATGCCATTAAGTATTCTTTTTACAACTGTATAAGCTGAATATGAGTTTAAGAAGTGGTAGAAGTTGCTCTGAGCCTCAGCAGCCTTGCAACTCCTATCCTCTAGTTTACTGGACTTACCCCAGCCAGCTAACAGGGAGGTGAAGAAGGTCAACCACCACACCAGGGAGCCAAGAATGCCTACAACTGCAAGCAGGAGAATTGCATCCATCATCCATGTGGAATCTAAGTCCCCTCTTGATATAGAGGTGGAGTGGACATAACCATCCCAGGGTCCACAGGATGAAGGAATAGAGTATGGATTAGAGTAGACTTACTGATATTCTACTATGGAACTGTTTTGATTAGTAATGGAAGAAATTGTTGCAGTGATGTGGAGAAAGTGGCCACATCACTGCTGAGGGTAGCAAGAGGAAAGAAGAGATATGATGTGGGGGCATTTTCAGGACTTGAAGTTGTCCTGGGTGGTACTGCAGAGACAGATGCTGGACATTGTATGTCCTGCCATAGCCCACTGGGTGGACTGGGGGAGAGTGTAAACTACAATGTAAACCATTACCCATGTGGTTCAGCAGCGCTCCAAAATGTATTCACCAAATGCAATGAATGTGCCATAATGTTGAAAGAGGTTGTTGATGTGGGAGGAGTGGGGTGAGGGGTGTGGGGGATATATAACATTAAAAAAAAAAAAGGGGTAGAAGTATTCATAGACTATGTATTTCCAACTTCTGATAGTAGAATAATGGTCTTGCCATTCCCCAAAATTTCTTTGTTCCAAAGTTAATGGAATGTACTGGTTGGATCTTTGGTGGAATCCATTCAGTTATTTAAGACTGTTAATATTTAAGTGAGTTTTCAATTATAAAGTAAATATATGTTTGTCCTGATGATCTTTTTTAAAAATATGAAAGCTATATTTTTTATAGAGCCTGACCAAATCTGAACTCTCTGTATAATAAGTTTGAGAGAGAAAGAAGCAATTAAGGCCCCCAGAGAGTATGATCATGGGTTTTGCAGGAGGACAGAGCTGGGCTCTCCTATGGAGCTCCTTGCCATAGGAGGCTACTTGTGAGGTCTGAGCCAGAGAGCATAAGTTAAGAGCATCTCTAACTGTGCCTAGATCATAATAGACCCTCAATAAATGTTTATGTCCTCACTTATCTAGCCAGTAAAAAGAGGCAAGGAATGGTTTGCATAGTAAGACTCAATTGAGGCCTAATACTTCCTTTTCCCTGCCTGCTTACAAGGGCCCCATGCCATTGGTGTACTGATCAATAAGGGGCCCCATGACATTGGTGCACTGATTGATAGTGGGTCCCATGACATGTTTCTGAATGCTAATAGTGAGGAAAAGATCTCATTGTTATACCTCAGACACAGGAACAAAGCCAGGCCTCCTGGCAGCAAGGAACTAATATGGTTATAGTATTTTCTACCTTCTCTTCTCAGTGATATAACTTAACTGGAGATGGCAGGCTTTATCTTTGTTTTCCCCAGCTCCCCAGCTCAGCATGAGAATATAGAAAAATGGCCATCTTGTCTTACCACCACAGCATAGTGCAGAAAAAAATTTATTCTACTCTAAAATGAGCTAAAATTTAGCAAGGCTAAGGGGAGAAAAGTGATACTTCCATATATATGGCAATGTGGAATCAAGTTCTCCCTTCAAACCCTAATTTCAAGTTAAATTAGAAATTTTACTAGCCAAAATAGAGAGGCTCAAAATGGTATATAAAGAATAGAATAGAATCTTTTAAATCCTAGAAAATTAAAATTGTATTAATGAAGATAGCAGGTAAGAAAATGTGTTTTCATCTTTGCAGGTCCAGAAAGGATTAATATTTACATGTATAGATTAACCAATTAGATTTATCCCATCTGCTGCTGTTTGAAGTTTGTGGTATCTTAAGATTAGTCAGTGGGTTCTGGTAAAGATTTTCTTACATTCTATGCTAGGTAGTTCCTATAAATAATTTTATTCTCATTCATTTTAGTGAATTTTGACTGTCTTTGCTTGTGTAGATTGTAAGCTTATTTAAGGACCGTTTAAATTCTTAGCCCATTGCCTTTCACCTAGCTGGTTTTCAATAAATGTCAGTTGAATGAAATTATTAATTGAATTATAGCTGTAATTTTTCATTAACCAGAACACTGCAGGATAACAGGAATTTTGTCATCATGTGCAGTAAAGGAAGACTTGTTTACCCTAATACAATAAAATTAATCATTTTAGCAAATATAGATTTTTCACTTAAATATTTGAAAATATGAACATATATTCTTACATAAAGTGAAGTAAGTCCTTTAAAATCATTTTCTTTGATTTCCTTAATTTTATTGTTTTGAAGGTCTACCATTCGAGTATCAAATGGAATATTGCTTGGAACGGAAGTTAAACCTGAGAAATAAACAAACATGTTATATATACCAGAAAGTCATGCCAAGACAAGAGTATTAATATGATAAAAGTACACATACATTTTTGAAAGTCCATGGTTATCATTAAGTTACAGGTGACTTAAGATTGTAACAGATAACAAAAATGCTGTTCTTTGGAAAGTGCTAAAGACCTTTTCAGGTAACTTATTTATTTTTACAAGAATAAGCCATCTACTCATCTATCTAGCTGGTTCTAGCTGTCACCGCTTATTCACTCCAAGGTGAAATTAAATGGCACAAATTGGGGCTGTCATTATCACAAAGAGGTGACCAAACTGTGGGATAGCTTCTGGTGATGCACTTAAGCTAAGGAATCTTAACATTCTTTATAAATTTTCAGTCTTTTGTAATGCTAAATTGGAGCATGTGGAGCATGTAGTGATAAATGTGAAAAATTTTAGAAGCCTCAACATGTAGAAAGATGTGCTTAGAAAACATATAAATTATTTTCATGTACATTACTGAAAACTTTATTTCTCATTTCCTTTAAGTAGTGAGCTCCTCTAATTTGTCATAAATTATTTGATTTACAAAAACTTATCTATACGTAACTCTTCATTAAAATCTATTTTTAACTGTGAGGTATAACTTCAATTCATCTTTCACATCATTAGTTTAAGAGCAAAGTAATTTGGCTCACAACTACATTTCCATCCATGTGCCATAGTTTAAAGTTATATGGGCCTATCTTTTAGTAGTCATTCCTCTTTGAAGGAACAAAAAATAACTTTTTTTTCCTATCCTCTCAGAATAGGGTCAGTTACATATTTCCTCTTTGTGTGGATAACTCAATAAATGTTACTTAAATCATTGAAAGACAAATGTATTTTTTCCCTCTTGAAGTGAAAAAAAAATGAGCAGAAAATGATCAGGAGCTACCTGTGGTGCATTTCTTCTTCACTTTTCTTGCTTTGCCTTCATGGCCAATCTTTAGTCTTTGGGCATCCTGAAATATGCTCACCCCTATTTATTATCAACCATTCCATGTAACACTTATGCTTGATAAGCATAGGGCCTTCCCACCCCAAACATTTTATTATGAAAATTTTCAAATATACAAAAAAGGTGAAAAAAATGTATAGTCAAAACTAATTCTCACTACCTACTTTCTACCATTAACGTTTTACTACACTGTACTTACTATTCATTTTTTTGTTTTTTTTTTTAATGCATTCTAAAGTGAGTTGCAGATATTAGTACACTTTTGGTGGGGCCTGCCTTATTCCTGAAAAGTAGCTAGATCTTAGTATATCTAATAGCCCCAAGTTGAAGAATTCAATATCTAAATATTTTGACTATCAACATTCTACACTATAGTCATACATACTTTCCCCCTCCATACTTTAAAATTATCAGCTCTTTTAAGAAATTTGACCATAGATAGAAAGGAAAAAAAGGGAGTAACTTGGTGGGTTAGCAAGGTTGATAGGCAGTTTTGTTTGTTTTGTAACATAGATTAATTTTGCCATCTTCATGAGCATAGGAGATTATTTTGGTTTTAGAAAAGGAAGAGAAAGGTCCTATAGAAAGCTGGAGGTTCTGTAGAAAGAAGCCAACTAGTGATAGAGATTTTTATAAAGCTACTGCTACTCTACCCTTGGTAAAAAATTAAAGTTCTAGAGATCCTTGTAAAAGTTTTTCTTTTCATCATCAGTTGTCATGGAGTGGTGAAGTATATGCTGGTGGTGGTGACATGTTTTAAAGATATGCACCTGACTATCAGCTGTTCTTAGGTGAACTTAGTCTAGTAGATTTTTTCCAAAGCTTAATGTTCATATTGTAACCAAAATTCTATTTTCAACAAGCTATCTGTCATGAGGTGATTTGTTTTTTCCCAGGTCTTTGATGGCATTGTATACCAGAGCAGTGCTCTGCAATGTTTCCTCCAATGGCTGTAAGTTGGAAGCATATGATTTAGTAATGGAGCAACAAGTGAAGTCTAGCACATGGGAATACCCAGATTATTACTAAAAATGTCTCCTTTTTCACAGTCTTATCCAGCTGTCTAAAAATAGAGACATAATTTTTTTCAATTTTTCAACAATCTTTTTTTAGATGCATACATTATTATCCTGGATTTTTGGTTTACAAAGTACTTTGACATCCGTCAACTCTGCAAACCGATGGTAGTAGTTTATCTTGTCTGGGATATGGCTTAGTAATGCTAGTACATCCAGATGTTCTGTAACTGTAATTTTTTCTCACATCAAGGGTCTCTCTCAACTTTGATTTCTCATTCAAACATTGTTTACATCTTATCTTTCTCCAAAGATTGTCTAAGGAAAAGCTTAAAACCCATTTTTTCCTAATTATCTATTGCATTAAGACTCTTCCAATGATTCTAGCTTATAATATCTCCCTTTTTAAATGCTTTTTTGTTTCACCTGGTATGTTTTGTCATGATAAGAGTGTAACAAGTGCCTGTTTCCAGAAATACAGTAGCAGTAGGAAACTCATCTTAGAGCTTTCAGAGGCACCTTCTGCTCATATAGACTCATGAAGTCCCAGGATGGGTCATCAGCCCCTAGAATGGCCGTTCCCTTTACCAGACCTTGGCTTCCCACAGTCAGATATTATGTCTCAGCCATCTCTTCTTTTGGAAATGGCTGGATATAATGACTTGTTATCCATTCCCATTGCACCCCCTTCCTGAGCAGAATATAATTGTACTCTTCTATTTGTGGGCTTCTTCATTAGAAGCATTACAAAAATAAAATTCTTGGTTTTCAAAATAGTAGGTGACTAACAGTAGAAAGTGATTTAGTTCAGCCACTTTTTTTCTAGGCAGTTCTAAACCTAACTGATTTAAAACAAATAGCATTATCTGTAAAATTTCTAGATTATGGATTTTGTAAACTTTCTATAATCCATTTCATTGTTCTGGGCAGGCAACTTATTTTGTTATAGTAGAATTTTACGATCTCAGCATATTCTACCCTGAGATGAAACTGCAGCAATATCCGTTCTCTCTGAAGGAAATTAAAATGAAGCTCTTTGATTCAATTCAGGAAGAGAAAGAAATATTCTGTATATAATTACCATTCTTTTCCTCTGATTTTCTGGATTTTCAAAATAAGTTTGGGCATTCTTGAGGTATATTATACTTTCCATATAAAAATTTAAATGAAAAAGTCTTTTACAATCAATGAGGTAATTTTTGAAATATCAGTGAGGACTTTTCCCATCCTTTAATTTTGTCAGAATGACATTATTCTTCAAAGCAAAGTTGATTTTTGTTCTTACCTAGGTCAGAACAGTGAACAACTCTCGAGTAGCATTGACATCCAAATGGGCAAGATGGAAACATATCAAATGGGAAAAAAGGGTTAACTGGCTCCCTTGTTGGAAAAAGAGAATTATCATTGTCATCATCATCTGTGTCTTCCATATCCTTCAGCATCATATTCTTTAATGTTATATGTGAGGGATTAAGGAAGGGTTTGGCAGAGCACAAAGCCAAGAACAGTAGGAGCACGTATTCCTTCATGTTGTCTTAGTGTAGAAGACCAATCTAGGACTAAATAGACATTGAATATTAAGTTAGATATTAAACACGTATAATACCTGCATTTATATATTACTCAGAACTGGCAAGAATACAATGAAGTAATATTCTTATCTATTGCAATATGCATTGGGAACCTTAAAAATATCCTTCTTTTTCACTCAATAATTCTACTTTTTGAAATCTACTCTCAGGAAGCGGTCTTGGCCCAGTGGTTAGGGCATCCACCTACCACATTGTAGGTCCACAGTTCAAACCCCGGCCTCCTTGACCCGTGTGGAGCTGGTGCATATATGGTGCTGATGTGCGCAAGGAGTGCCGTGCCATACAGGGGTGCCCCGCGTAGAGGAAATCCACGCGCAAGGAGTGCGCCCCATATGGAGAGCCACCCAGAGCGAAAGAAAGTGCAGCCTGCCCAGGAGTGGTGCTGCACACACGGAGAGCTGACACAACAAAATGATGCAACAAAAAGAAACACAGATTCCCGGTGCCACCGATAAGGATAGAAGTGGTCACAGAAGAACACACTGCAAATGGACACAGAGAGCAGACAACTGGGGTGGAGGGGAAGGGAGAGAAATAAATTTTTAAAAAAAAGAAATCTACTCTCAAGAAATAATTCTCACGTGTACAAAAATTTTCATTGTGGAATTATTTATAATAGGAAAATATTAAAGAAAATTCTAATGGTTAAAGGGAAATAGTAAAATAAAATCAGGTATATTAAGGCCATGAAATATTTTAGAACTCATAAAGTTTTTGCAAAACTGCTTAAAAATATGGAATATTATTTTACACAAATATTAAAAATCCACACATGATATAGTTAGTTATAAACACCAAACAAACATTTTTTTTAAAACATGCAAATGAAAAGCACCTATTGGAAGATAGTCTCTAAGTGATAAAACCATGGATGCCTTATTCCTTCCCTTTTTTTTTTTTTCTGGGTTTAATTTTTATAATGAGCAAATACTACATTGTAAGTAGAAACTAATAAATATTTTTAAAAACAAAAAGAAATTAGATGACCATACCTGGCTCCTTATTTCAAAAAATCTTCCATTACCTTAATATCTATCACTTTCAAAGTAAAATCCTCAATGTCTCCTTAGAACGACATCTGGAAGTTTTCTTTAACTCATCTTTCTCTTTCACTACCCTCCCCAATCTTATTTTCTCATTTTCACAGTCGGTCACTTTTTCCACAGTCCATTTGGATTTTTTTCTTTCTAATCTGTTCTACTGTCTAATACCTGATCCAAAGCATCTGATGCCAGACTGTTTTTTCTTACTTATCTTTCCACTAAGATTTGTTTTGTTTGTTTGTTTGTGTAGAGGGAATGTTTGTTTTCAGTTGTAATTTTTAAAGCATGCACATAATTGGAATGTACAAATTAGAACCTTCTGAGCATAGATCCATTGCTACCCAAGGTCTGGGATTCCCACAGGTGAATACCAGTGAAACTTTTACAGGCTTAGAAATTTTCAAAATTAAAAACATTATAAAATGATCGAAAACAGATATATCCCTGTCTTCTCTTTGGGACATGCAACTGGCTTTATACACAGATGCCTTTGGTGAGCTGAGTACTGGTGGGAGGACACCTACCCTCACTGCCATGCCCCCTCTGCAGAAGCCCACTGTAAAATGTCCCTTGGGCCACATTCACTTAACAGTCCACTTGGTCTGAAGTTCGCCCAAGTGACTGCCTGGGACTTATCTTGTGAAACACTAAGTTTGGAATTGGTCTGGTCACAAGAAAATGTAGCCCCCAAATCCTTGGATCATTCCAGCTGGTTATGATTTCCTAGAATCCTGAAATCTGCTTCAGCATTTCTCCATCAGCATGGCTTTGGGAGGAAAATAAGTATAAAGAGCTTGAGTGACTTCACCAAGGTCATATAATCAAATAGTAATAGCACCAGAATTAGGACTTATGTAATCCAACTCTCTGTTCTTGCATTCTTCTGCTGCACTCCAGGCCAGAGGACACAGTTCTTTATCAAGAAATCTAGTGGCTTCATGTGCACACTCTATCATCTCCTATATAATCATTCTACACAGTGCTGTCTGATATATATTTGAACAAAAAAGGGGCACTTATATAGCTTGGTTTGGCAGGGCAGAGAATGGGAATGACTATGTGGTCAATTTGTACAGTGCAGAGTGAGAGATTGTGTTGGTAGTGCAGGGCCTCGTGGCTTCTGTAAGTCCTCAGCTACCGGCTGAGGTAGACTGTCATACTTGTAGCAGCCTCTGAGCACTCAGTCTCTGAGCCAGCAGGCAGTTTGTCTGTCTGGTCCCGTATTATTCCCATCATCCACATATTAGATGCCTGCGAATCCTGACATGAGGCTCTGTTTTAGCAGCAAGAAGCTCTGGGTTGGGAAGTGGATTTGGCCCAGTGGTTAGGGTGTCCGTCTACCACATGGGAGTCCGTGGTTCAAACCCCGGGCCTCCTTGACCTGTGTTCAGCTGGCCCTCTCACAGTGCTGATGCGCGCAAGGAGTGTCGTGCCGCGTAGGGGAGCCCCACGCACAAGGAGTACGCCCCGTAAGGAAAGCCGCCCAGAGTGAAAGAAAGTGCAGCCTGCCCAAGAATGGCACCACACACACGGAGAGCTGACACAACAAGATGACGCATCAAAAAGAAACACAGATTCCCGTGCTGCTGACAACAGAAGCGGACAAAGAAGAACACGCAGCAAAATAGACACAGAGAACAGACAACTGGGGGGGGCGGGAAAGGGGAGAGAAATAAAAAAATTTTTTTAATTTTAGAAAAAGGATGCTCTGGGTTAAGGTTGGACTGGGTTTCATTTTCAATACCTCTTTTGTCTCTGGCACAGTTATTTCTTCTTCTTGGCTGCCTGCCTAACTGATCCATTATATTTTTTTTACCTCAGGCTTCTGTGTGGTTCCTGGCTCCTTAATGCTTGGTTCCCAGCTTTGCCTTGACAGCTGGCCCCCAAAATACTCATTCCCTAGGTAATTCAACTCTTGATTTTAACTAAACCAAAAATTGACCCCAATATGACCTTATTCATCAGCAATCTTCTTTCATTTTAGCTCTGTCTTCTGGGGTCATAACTGCTTTTCTGACTCTGCCTTCTCTGACCTAGTCAAGGAGAATATATTGAATTAAAAATAACATTTGGGGCCCTTTCTCTGGCTTTGTTTGAAGTTACTGGAGTTCTTCTGGGGTGTTTATCAAGCACCTACTGTGTCACAGGCACAGTGTGAGGAACCCAAGTCAGTGGAGCGTAGGGCATATCTGCACTTTCAAGTGTGAAACTCCTCCCTACCCTCTTTTTTCCACACTCCCTACTCAAAACAGTTCTAAGCAACTAAGTATAGACTTTTCATAAAAGTTAATACTTGAACGTCAGGTGCATTAATAGAAAAACTAAGGAATAAATGCCTGGATTAGTATATAGAAGTGAACTGCAAGTAGATGGGGCAGACTCTGGAGCCCATGTAGACTGAGACTCACTGGGGGGCTGCAAGTAGTCTGGAGGGATCTCTAAATGTATGGTCCCAGATTTTTAAAAGTAAAGTTCTTCACCATCTATCTGTCTACTCCTTATAGCCCTCAGTAGAATATAGACATCTATAAAATTATACATGCATATAAAAAAAAAAGATTGAAATAGAACATCCAAACCTAATAAGAAGACTAGTGGATTATGGGTAAGGATATTTCTTTCTATCCCTCTTTCTCCCTCTCCCTTTCTCTGCCCCTCCTGTCTCCTTTATTGTTTTTATATTATTATACTGCTTTAAAAATATTGTAAATATTCTGGCAACAAAATTTTCTTTGCTTTGGTCCAGCATATACGGTATTTTTTCCCTACCACCTCTGTAGTGTTAGACTGATAATACAGTTAGTAAGCACAGTGAAAATTTACTCATATACACTCTTCTGTTCTATCTCTCCCCAAAAGTTAAACAAACATAAATCCCATATGAGAGATTGTTTTGGGGCTCACAGCTTCTTTTCTGGAGCCCTAAACCCATTTACTCTGGTCAATGGAATATGAAGGTTTTTATGAAAAGTTATTTTTAAGTTAGTTGGTTGTTTTAGTTTGTTTTCTCATAGAAACTTTGAAGTACATGGGCTTTAAGTTTCAAGTGTAGACCAGAAAATTCTGTTTAACAAATAATATACTTGAAATATAGAATTAATAAACCATGGAACTTTTTAAAAATACGTATAACAAGAGGAATGTATTGGCGATCCATAGTGGTTTTCCTTGTGTGTTGGCAGCAGGAGGGAGGCCTTGCCTTCCCTCCGTCTGCACACCACATGCTGGTGCCTAGAGCTCTTCGGGGTCATGCTGCTGTGCGGGTGGCACCTGAGACTTACAGGCGGGCTCCAGCAGAGTTGGGCAGAGGTCCCTGGGGTCGGGCTTAGAGATGAGAAACAGGGTCAGGTGTGACAGATGTGGGTGGAGAGTCAAGATGAGATGGCATCTGAAGGTGAGTGGTGAGGAGCACTGGGGCTGAGAGATTAAAGAGAAGGCCATGATACACAGGGTGAAGAGGAACAATGAAGGCAAAATGTTGGCAGGGCTCGTTTCTCTTCCACATCCCCTCCCTCAGTGTTGCCAACTAGCAAGTGTCCCACCCTTTCTCTCCTGTAAGCTGTTACCTGAGGCCATCCCCACTTTTAATCACAATTAGGGTAAAACTAAAAAAGGAAATTGAGATTTTTGCCTGCTAGTTTTAGGCATTCTTTGTAGCGATTGGGAGTTGGGAAGCATTCCAGTTGCTGGTTGGTGGAGGCAACCATCATTAGCTGAAGCTTTCCCTGGTGAATGAGAAATGGGCACTCCAGAAGTAGGGAATGCCATCTAGTTGAAACTCCCTCCCAGTGTTGGAGGTTCCTCCAGAAAATTCTGAATCAGATAGTGCATCCATTCTGTTTAAAGGAAGCACACCACTTCAAGAGACATCCCGTTTCACTGTTGTTCCTCTATTAGGTTGTTAGAAAAATCATCATATCATATAGAAACTAAAAATGCCTTCTGGCAAATTTGTCTCTCTGCCAGTTCTGTCCCCTGTTAGCCATATAAAATTAATCTTTTAGCATTCTCTTTTCCTGGTTACTTGGGAAAAAAGGGGGAGGTCAACCTACAAGGATAATTCACTGTTTACACTCTTCAACTGGTATTGCTGGATCTCTTCCACACCTTGAGAAAGTGCAAGTGATTATAGATCCCAAATCATTGCCTACTCTAGTTGTACAGTTTTTTATTAATAGAAATATTAGAGTGTCCTGAGGGCATGCTGTATAGCAGTTTTATTCCTGTTATTTAGAAGGAATATAGAGATTATTATTTCTCATTTAAAATGATGTGCATTTTTAGTTGTTCATTCCTGTTTTAAAATTTTGAATTTCATAGGTTCAGGCTCTATTTTATTAGTTTGGGCAGTATCCAGAGTGTGCTATTTTTAAAGACTTTAGAACTATTTATGTGTTATTTTTAGGAAGACTCAGTATTTCCCTGATTTAGACCAATTTTGCCAGTCTTTTCTACTCATGAAAAGCTTTGAATTTTGGCTTCAAGTTTCTTCTAATAAAAACAATACTTGGAATATTATTTCAGTGCTACTGCTGCTATCAGTAAATATAGCACTTTAAACAGGAGAGACCTTCAAGACTTTCCTGACCAGGGTCTTGCTTTTATATAGCAAGAAACTGAGGCATAGAGCTTAAGTAACTTACCTGGAGGTGATGGAACTAAGGAGAGGCTTTCTCACTTCTCATTGATTACAATTTCCCCTATACTACACAGTTTTCTTGAAAGTAATTTTAATCTCACCATTCTTTCCAGACATGAAAGCAACCTTTACTCTGAAAAAACCAGTAATAGGTTTGGCCAAGTTCTCAGGAAGAGTTCATAACAGAATTGAAAATATAGCTAATAATTGTCTGTCTGAATTTGCTTGAAGCTACTTATTTTCCACTTAACTAGACTTTAAATCTTAGAATGGAAAATTTGTCTAAGTGAAATGGTATTTCTGCTCAGACACTATTATTAGGTTTTAAAAAGTCACTGTGCTTTTAAATCTGCTTGGCAATTTGCCCCTGTCGCTTAAATATTAGTAGTTCACATTTACCAATAATAGTTTTTAGTATGTAAGTAAATATAATATCACAGAAGCAATCCAAACTAAATTGAAGTATAATCAATGCAAAGCATTGGAAATAAGTTAAATAACTTTAAAAGTTCAAACAAGCACTTGGAAAAGTTATTTGCAGCACCATTTGTTTATGGGTACTGATACTTTTTAAAAAGATATTTTCTTTAAAGAAATAATTAATTTTACCTTAGAAGTATAAATACCATCCAAATTAAAGAACTTGCTGGTTGATTTTCTATTTATACTAATTTTGCTATTCATCAGCTTTTTGATACCTTAAGCAATCTAGCTGCTGTCTTATAAAACAAAAAATCAATAACTTCTATCTCTCCATTTTTTTGATGCCTTAAGACTTGTGCTAGTAAAGTCTATTTATTTTGCCTCAAACCTCAGACAAGATAATCAGAAGTATTCATTTTTACTGTAGTGGTTAGTTGTAACAGAAGACTGCATATTCTCTCTTCTTTTCATTACTACACTATATTCCTTAATGCTAAAAACAAACCAAAAACTTCGCAATGCTTTTACATGTATGTGGGCTTGTGATTTATTTATTTATTGTTTTTAAGAACTCAATGATTTTTGGTGAGATTTTAAAAAACCACTTTACTTATAGAGAGCTATAAAACCCTCAGGTTTCTTTATGACTTAATGCCTAAACCATGTGGCCACTGTTTCTTAGCTGCCACACCTCTGAATAGCTTAACAAGAAAGAATGCTAGGCTCTATTTAGTTTACTAGGGAGTAGAACACTGAAAACATTGTTTGATTTTTTAATAAGAGTTAATCAAATGTTTGTTTTGTGTGTATTAAATTCTGACTGTGTGGATTTTGGGAAAAGAAATCAAATCTTTCATATTGAATATAGAGCTAATTAAACTTGCTGTTAAGTATTCTTTGGATGTTAGGAATTTCCATTTTAATTGTCCATTGCCGTTTTATTATATAAGATTAAGGAACATATCAGGGAAAAATATTGATATTCAAATGGAAAGTAAAAATGACATCTGAATAATTTAAACATTTTAAAAACACAGAAATTATCAGTTTTATATTTTGAAAGAAATATTTACATTAATATTTACATGCCAGTATTACATGTAATATATTTGTGATATCTCAAACTCCTTTATCATTGATTATTAAGATAACATTATTTTTCTAGAAGAAAATATTCAGAAGTGTTTGTTTAAATGATTTTTAAAGTCAACAGTGTTAATATTTATGGTAAAGCATAATGACAGGTTTTAGCATTAAAAAAATTATATAATTACATTAAAATAAATTCATTTATAAAACATAAAAGCTAGAGTAATTTTAGGTTGTTAAGTATTTAAGTGTTGATTTTTTTAAGAAATTATCATTATAGAAATCAACTTTATCATATTATTTAGAAGCATATATGTTAATAACATTAATGTCCCCTGAGTGCTGACTAAAATTTATAATTATACATCAGTGCATGTAAGACAGAAATGAAAACATACCACGTAAGAAGAGAGTCGTCCTCTTGAAAGAAGAATCACCATGTACTTATCTAAAACATATATATAAAGTAAATGTTGTCAGCTATTATTTAAGAAGAAAAGATGAGAAGGTATTACATTTTTAAAAAAAGCCTTCAACAAAACTCCTGATGTGACTGGCACACTGGGTGATACTTGAATAAACTGCTTCTACAGATTAGTCCATTTTAGTACTGAAGAGAGAGATTAAAACTTGTTACTGCTCATATGTTTTCCATCACTGTTTGTATCGTAGCCAAGACTTCTAGCTAAACTCTAGACGTCTACTGGAAGATTCTGAAGAAAAAAAAAGAGAGAGAGAGCGCGTTTAATAATGCGTGGCAACTGGCCACAGAAAGTGCAGTCAAAATCATTCAAGAAATACCTGATTTGAAAAAATACTTTATGAAATTCTTAAGTTAACGAATACTTACAAATTATAATCTTAAATCACTTACCTTATATAGGCTAATGAAATGTTTATCGATCTTTGTAAAGAATACCAGCATTATTGAAGCATAAACCAGAACTCCAGAAATACCTAAGAAAGGAGCTACACTTTTGTTTTCTTCTAGTGACTAACGCTATTACATTAAGCGTATTTCTCAAGATTGCTTTGCCTCTTTACAGAGCTCTTAGCCCCACCATAGGCATACTGGCATATTCCAAGAAATGTTCCCTGGCCCCAACATATATTATATATATGGGATACAGATAGATAAGATAGCCCAGGTGACATCCTCTTGGGACCCATGCAATTTTCCCGTTTCAAGAGAATGTCAGCTTTGACCACAGCAGTGTATGGGGAAGATTTGAGGGAGGGAGGGGAAATTCCATTCTCTTAGAAAAAAGTCGCTATTAGTACCCCCTTTCCCACTTCATCCTTAAGAGAATGCCCAATTTTGTCAACTAAGACAAAATCCTTCAAAAGTTTTTCTAAATGTAATAATGAGGACTCACTGGAACTAATTGACCCCAATGGATCCTCCTAATTGCTTGCAAAGAGCATTTCCAATGGGTTAGCACAGTCTCTTCTAACCCTGTCATAGGGAATCTGACTTTCATTTATTCCTACTTTCCAGAGAAATTGTTGAGGCAAGGTAGTCACAGTCATAGATAGATTCTATTAAGTACTCCTGCCTAAAATGAGCCACCTGTTCATCTCTCTTTCATTTCAATAAAATACTCTTCCTTGGACCTCACATCCCACAGATGATCATAGTAAAGTCAACAGCCCCCTCCCCCAAATTTTCCCTGGGCATATCTTCAGACCCCCCCCCTCAATTGGTGTAAATATCTGTGGGCAATAGCAGCCCTCCTCTTTTGGTGAGAATGCTCATATTCGTATTTATTCCATTATGTTTTAGGTACAAATATATTTGTTAACTTGATGAACTGGGGACACCTTGAAAGTATGAACTGGATTTTATTAATCTTTGTATCCAGAGCATCCAGCATAGCTCCTGGATTCCATCTAGAGCAGGGGTCATAAACAGAAATCTCTTGGGCAAAGTTCAGTCTAAGGAGATATAGATTATTCTCTACAGTGTTTTATTTTTAAGTTTTTACTGAAGTGTATATTGCTGAAAAATAAATCATAATGGCACAGCTTAGTTAATTTTCACAAACTGAACCCTGATCAAGAAATTACCAGCATTCCAGAAGCCCTTCTTCATGCTCCTTTGAGTCACTTTCTCCTCAAAGAAAATGGCTGCTCCAACTTCTAACGCTGAAGGTTATTTTCTGAACTTTCAATAAGTGAAATCATACAGTGCACTCTTTCTTGTATCTGTTCTTTTTTTCACTCAACACTGTTTTTGAGATCTATCTATATCATTGTGGTTAGCAATAATTTGTTCATTCTCATGATTTTATGGTATTTGTATGACTATGCCACAAATTATTTATGTGTTCAACCAGTTTAAATTTGTTTGGAGTTCTGCCACGAATATTTTTTAACTTCTCTTTTGAGGCCTATAGGTATACATTTTTATTGAATTTATACATAGGAATAGAGTTGTACTTAAAAATCATGAGATTTCAACTTCTTAAAAAATCAAATTTTGCCAATATGTGGCTCATATATTTGCAAAGCAACCATTGGCTAGAAATGAGAGACAGCGTCCTCTTTCATTGGGACTTGTGTTTCCCACCTTTCTAACTTTACAAGCAGCAAGCACATATTCATATACCCACTGCTCTCTGTTACCTATCTGCAGGCCCCTTCTAGGCAAGGTTTTACCATGCATGTCTTAGAGAGATTTGAGGCGCTTCCTGGTAAGATTGTATTACTATGCTATGTTGCGAGTATTTTCTCTTCTTCCCACTTGTTGAATCCCGAGCTTTGATGTTTGGTCAAAGGGTTTGGGGGAAGAAATAAGCATGAAGAATAATGCTGGGATAGGGAGAGTTATAGTTGGCATCTTCACCTTGTTCTGTAGCTAATGTGACTAGAGGTACCATTATAGGGGTAAAATCTTTCAAGTCTTGGGACGGCCTGCATGAAGTGCTTACCTTTACAACTGCCCTGGGCAAAACAAATCATTTGGAAAGTAACTGGAGTTTTTTTTCACACTTTTCCACACTATCATTCCAAACACAACAGTGCACCGCCTCTTCCCGAAAGTTTTATGAAGAGAGAAAATCTTCCATTTTTGGTTCCTGTGGGGTTAAGGGTAATAGAGGGGATCCAATTCTTTTCTAGGGGTGTGTTTGTTTTTGTTATGTTTATTGTCTGGTTTTGTCTCATGGGCTTTGGTCTAAATATTGGATTACTAGTTTTATCATATTAAACAATATCTTTAGGAATCAGTAATTTACACATTATTATGTTGCAAACAAAAAGAGAAATAAAACTGAAAAAAGTAATAGTCTCTGCATTAACATTTTATGAACAAAATGTCAAAAGAACCTTGAACACAAATTTCTTGCATTTCCCAATATACTCCAGCCATTGTGAAAATAAAGCTAAGTTGCTGAAGCCAAGGTAGCATATAATTTTAAGATCCATTCCTGACCTTATCATAGTCTAGAAATGGACAACTGTAGATCAGAGCCCAAACATAAAAAAGAACAAACAGTTCCTTAAACTGGAAAGGACCTTAGAAATCCTCTTATTTAAATTAATAGTAATTTTATGAGTGAAAGGAAGAAGAATAGACAAATTTCCTGTGGCAGGAAAGATGAAAAGTAGGAGAATGAATTCTGGAGGCTACAAGCAATGCCTTTTCTGGTTTTAGATATTTACTCAATTGACCTGAGCATTCTGATATTTATTAGTCAGTATATGGTATTTGCTGCTCTCTTTCATCTTATATTCTCAGGATTGTATACAATCCAATGGGTTGGATTTTAGTAGCAGCTACAAGGAAGACTTCATTCAACGAACGATTTAAGTACTTGAAGAAAAAGCAAGATGAAAGGAGGAGAGTTCCCTCTTTTATTTGGTGTCATGGGGAAGCCCTCACTGTCAAGGTGACATATTCACAAAGCTCTGAAAGATGTGAGGGTATGTGCCATGCATACATCTAATTTAATAATGTCCTAGGTCATGGAATCCCAGGATGTAAATCATGTACACTCTTTATGTGTAACATACAGTTTTGTATATGGTAAGCACTCACCAAAAATTGTGTGAATGAATGAATGAATGAATGAAGATTCCATTAGTTGTGTTAAATATTCAAACCTCCTTCATAGTAGACTAGATTCTCTGGTATAGTGAATTTACTTTATACTTTAATTAATAGGTCATGACCCAATGGGCAATAATCAGTCTGCAAATGTTTTTGTTTGGAGCATATGGTTTTTCTTTTTTTAAACAAACAAATACTCCCCCTTTTCCCCTTCTCCTCACCCAGTAACCTCTAATCTGCTTTCTATCTCTGCAAATTTGCTATTTCTAGTCATTGCTTATAAATAAATGATATCATTTTTGTCCTTATAATGTTTACAAGTTTCTTCCATGTTGTAACATGTCTCATAACTTCATTTTTTCCTATGGCCAAATATATTCCATCATATTTGTACCACATTTTGTTTTTTGATGGACATTTGGGTTATTTCTAGCTTTGGGATATTGTAATTAATGCTGCTGTAAGAATTGGTGTAAAAGTATCTGTTTGTGGCTGTTTTCATTCTCTTTTAGAAGTGGGATTGACAGATCACATGATAATTCTTTATTTAACTTTTTGAGGAACCACCATATTGCTTTTCACAGTGGCTGTACCATTATACATTCCCCACCAGCAATACACTGGAGTTCCAATTTCTCTGTATCCTCTCCAATACTTATTTTCCATGTTTTTCATAGTAGTTTATTTGTGGTTTAGAAAGCGGTACTTCACTGTGATTTTAATTTGCATTTCCCTAATAGCTCATGGTATTGAGTGTTTTTTCATGTATTGACCATTTGTATATCTTCTTTGGAGAAATTTCCATTCAAGCCTATAGTAGTTTGATATAAATTCCAAAAATAGATATTGGGTTGTGTTTGTAAATTGTTCTGTACCTGGGCATGATTAAATTATGATTAGGGCTTTGATTGGGCCATGTCAGTAGGGTGTTGAGTCCCTGCTGCTTGGTAGGTGGTAATTCACAGATAAAAGACATGGCAAAGGACAGAGTTGGAGGTTTTTGATGTTGGAGTTTTGATGTTGAAATTTAATGCTTAAGTCTTAAGCTGGCGCCCCAGGAAGTAAGCACACAGAGGAAAAGGAAACAAGCCCCGGGAAGAGAGGAACTCTAAACCCAGAGAGAAGCAAGACCTGGGAAGAGAGGAACCCAGAAAGCCTGAACCCTGGCAGACATTGGCAGACATCTTGCTCCAACACGTAAAAATAAACTTTGGTGTGGAAAGTAGCTTATGCTTTATGGCCTGGTATCTGTAAGCTCCTACCCCAAAAAAACACCCTTTTTTAAAGCCAGCAGATTTGTGGTATTTTGCATCAGCAACCCCTTTGGCTAACTAATACAGATTTTGGTACCAAGGTGTGAGGAAGTACTTTTGTAATTACCAAAATGCTGGAACCGTTTTATAAATGGTTACAGGGTATTTTTTGAAGGAATTGTGAAATGCTTGATGGAAAAGACCTAGATCACTTTGAAGAGGCTGTTAATAGCAATATGAATGCTAAAGAGACTTTTTATGATGCCTTTGAAGTAAATGATGAGACTATTATTGGAAACTGAAGGAAAAGTGATCCATGTTTTCAAGTCACAGAGAACTTAGCAAGGTTAACTCCTGGTATTGTATGGAAGGCAGAATTTGAAAATGGCAAGCCTGGACATTAGGCTTAAGAACTTTCCAAAGTAAACTCAGAGAATGAGGCTTGGCTTCTGCTTGCAACTTATAGCAAAATGCTAAATGAGACAGATAAGCTGAGAACTGAACTGTTGAGCACAAAGAATACAGAAACTGATTCTGGAAAGTCCAAACCTCTGGAAATCAAGCTCCCAGATGATGGTGCCCCATTGGAAGACTTATCTAAACTTGGAACTAGTAATTCAAGATTGAAGATGCAGTTATCTCGGAAAGACTTGTAGAAAGTCTTACTGTCTGATGGCTTGGACCCCTGCTTCTTGCATACTAAATCAACAAGTTTTTTGAGAGAGCTGTATTAATAAAACCACTGTCAGGTTGAACTGAAAGAGACATGGAAAGGAGAGATTGAAGGAGAAATAGTCTTAAGAAAAAAACCATGGAAGTTGAGATCTGGAATTAAGACATTGCCTTGGGCCAAGAGAGGAACCCAACTCATGTGGACAGAGAGGGTGAGTTTGCCCCAGCAGTTGAAGAGGGTAGATGTTCCCACCCAAAGTTCGGGGGTGGAGGAGAGTTTTGCCACCCAAGGGTGCACAGAGGGTGGAGCACATTCCCCAAGGATTATGGCAGTTAAGGTCAGCACCCCACAGGTCTGAGAGGGCGGGCCTGTCCCCCATGGATTAGGGAAGGCCAGGTGGTCAACTTGTTGCTTTGAGAGGGTTGAGCCTGTATGCCAAAGGTTAGGGAGGATGTTGCCTTCACCTCACTGTACTAGGAAGGTTAAGTCTCTAACCCAAAGTTTGGGTAAGGTGTGGCAATCACCCAAACACTCTTGGAGGGGAAGTCTGGAACTTGGTTGACACCCAGATGCTTGATAAGAGTGGAACCAAGAAAATGGCCACCCGGCAAGCCTGTGGAAAGGGTGAGTTCCCATAAGGCCACAAGGATAAGAAACCGTCTTCTTAAGAATGACTCTCAGCCTTTGAAATGGAATGGAGGATGCCCTGCAGGCTTACTGAACTGTAGAGGACCCATGACTCATGTTTCCCTCCCAATTTCTCCTTATTGTAATGAAAATGTTTATCCTTTGTCTGTCCATTTGTGTATTGGAAGCAGATGAATTGTTTTGTAAGTTTCAGAGGGCTATAGCAGATGGGCAGACGGGACTTTGCCCCAAGACAAACTGTATTTCTTTAAATTGATTGTGATATGATTTAGTACTTGCATTGTTACTGATTTAAGGTTTTTCGAATATTGTAATATCTTTTTGGAATTCAGATGGTAGAGTGTAGCGGTTTGATATAGTTATAAATTCCAAAAATATTGGATTATGTTTGTAAACATAATCTGTATATATTATATATATATGTGTGTGTGTGTGTCTGTTCCTGGGCATGATTAAATTATGATTAGGGCTTTGATTGGCCCACATTAGTAGGGTGAATCCCTGCCCTTTGGTGGGTGGGGACTCACAGATAAAGGATATGGCAAAGGACATGGTTGGAGGTTCTTGGTGTTGGAGCTTTGATATTGGAGTTTGATGCTGAAGTCTTAAGGTGGAACCCCGGGAAGTAAGCACACAGAGGAAAGAGTAGCAAGCTCTGGGAATAGAGAAACCCTGAGCCTGGAGAAAAGCAAGCCCTGGGAAAAGAGGAACTCTGAGCCTGGAAAGAAGCAAGACCCAGGAAGAGAGGAACCCTGAACCTGGAGAGAAGACCTAGGAAGAGAGGAACCCATGAACCCTGAACTCTCACAGACATTGGCAGCCATCTTGCTCCAACATGTAAAAGTAGACTTTGGTAAGGGAAGTAACTTATGCTTTATGGCCTGGTACCTGTAAGCTCTTGCCTCCAAATAAATCCCCTTTATAAAAGTCAGGAGATTTCTGGTATTTTGCATCAGCATCCCTTTGGCTAATACAAAGCCCTTTGCCTATTCAAAGAAAAAATTTTTTTTCATTATTTTGTTGTTGTTGAGTTGTAGGAACTCTATTCTGGATATTAAACCCTTATCTAATACATGATTTGCAACTATTTTCTCCTCTTCTGTAGGATGTCTTTTCACTTTCTTGATAATTTCCTTCTATAAATGAAAGTTTTTAATTTTCATATCAAATTTATCTGTTATTTCTTTTGTTACTTGTTCTTTTGGTATCATATCTAAAAATCCATTGCTGAATTCCAGGATATGAAGATTTACCCCTATGTTATCTTCTAAGAGTTTTATAGTTTTAGCTCTTGATCCATTTCAAGTTGATTTTTGTGTGTGGTATGAGGTAGGAATCTAACTTCATTCTTCTATACGTGGATATCCTGTTTCCCAATACCATTTGTGGAAGAGACTATTCTTTCCCCACTCTACATACTTAGTACCCTTATAAAAAATCAATTGGCCAGAAATATGTGGGTCTATTTTTGAACTTTCAATTTTGTGCCTCTGATCTATTTGTCTTTGTACCAGTACCACAGTGTTTTGATTACTGTCACTCTGTAATACAATTTGAAGTCAGGAGGTGTGAATCCTTTGATCCTGTTCTTTTTCAAGATGGCTTTGACTATTCAGGGTCCCTTGCAGTTCCATATAAATTTGAAGATCAATTTTTCTATTTTTGCAAAAAAGGCTACTGGAATTTTAGTACGGATTGTATTGAATTTGTACATGAGCAGATGGTATTTTTTAAAAATGGGAAATTTTATATCAAAATCCAAGTTTACCACATATCTTAAAAAATTAAAATATCTACAAAATTGGGCCTGAATTCCTGCATGGCAGCTATATATTGAGCTGTGTAGCAGCTGCTTCCTTCAAGTGGGGCTGAAATTCAGGTGCAACCTTAGATTTCACTCTTGTGGAATATTTATAGATAAAACCTATGTTAAGTTAATTAAGGAATTACCCTAGGCAAGGATTCTTAACTGGGGTTCACATGCAAACTGTTTTTTTATACATCTATTTTTCTGCAGAGAGGTTCCTTCATAGATTTCGTCATATTCTCAAAGGTATTCATCCTTCAAATAGTTAAGAACTACTGCTCTAGTACAATTTATAATATCCCAAGTGTCACAACACTAGTTAAATTAAGTTTTCAGAGATTTGCATATAAATTTGGTAATTGTGAATGGAATTCCCAATTTTTGCAAAACAAATGAATCTTCAACAGATTCCAACTTGTAAAAAGGTTCGTGTGTATCAGCTGATAGTTTAATGTTAAGTTTATTTGCCCACAGAGAATCTGTTACTTAGAAACACCCCATGACATTTTAGTAGCATGATGTATTCCTTTTCTTTTCCAAACAAATACGTGTTTAGTATAATCACATGTTATTTTTAATAAAATCCTGCTTTTCCTTGTGTGGCTTCACATTCTTCACATTTTAGGAAAAGAAAAAATATGCTAGGCTGTAAGGTTTTATTTTATCCATTCTTATGTAGAAAGGGAATCATAATTTCACAGAAGAAGTAGTCATGCTTTTATTTTTTAGTTGTAAAATCACTAAGTTCTATTTACAGAGTTAGAAACATTTACTCCTTTCCAAATAAAAGCCTGTAACAAATCAACCTCCAGCCATGACTTTATCCTTTAATATTCTGTTCAACGTGTTGAAGCAAATGACATGAGTAATATGTTAAAATATGTTGAAGCATTGTTTAAGATGTTTAAAATCAAACATGTATCAACCCATGACTGCACTGTTTATAGTATATTTTAGTTTCTCTAAAAATTTCTCACAGATGCCCTCTGGTTTCTTTGGATTAAGTTCAATTGTAGCTAACATTCATAGGGCCAGTAATGAAATACTTAAAGAAACAAACTTTCCTAGCAGAAACATCTGTCTCATACGCTGCCCGCTACCCAGCTACAGATGGTAAATCCTGGGTTTGAAAATATAGGCTATCTTATTCTATCCTTGTAGACTCACTTAGAGGTTTATTCTGAGGTAGAACTCTATCTACATGACAGGTTTATTGATCAAATATTTTGCCAGTTTGACTGGGTCTTTTAAATACAGTTTTCTCCCCTTTGAGATGTTATAAGTAAGCACAGTGAATCATACTCACAGGCCACACCTACTTTTCTTTCCCATATTCAAGATTTTTTTTTATTATTTTTTTTTATTTTATTGACTTTGTAATAATATTACATTAAAAATATATATGTGAGGTCCCAAGATTTTTAAAATCTACTTCTAATGTACTCACTTGTCTAAGAAGAAATGTTTGACATTGGGCTCACTCAGCCTAAAGAATCTGCATTTGTGGAGCCTCATGCTTAAGTACATTCCTGGTTATGTTTGATTCTGTTCTGTGCAATGGACATGAACATCTAAGTGAGATAGTAGAAAGGCAGATAAATTGGGTTTTGTTAATCCCGCACCTTCTCATCGGGAAGATACTGTAGATACATGGAGAGCCATTAGTTAGCTGAGCCACTGAGAATGCAACTGCAAAGTCTAGCCATAACCCACTGAATGTACTGGGGGAGAGTGTAAACTACAATGTAAACTATAATCCATGTGGTACAGCAGTACTCTAAAATGTATTCACCAAATGCAATGAATGAGCCACAATGATGAAAGAGATTGTTGATGTGGGAGGAGTGGGGTGGAGTGGAGTGTGGGGTATATGGGAACCTCATATATTTTTTAAAATTAATTTATTGAAATATATCACCTACACAAAAACATACATAAGCAATATGTGTATAGTAATAGTTGTGAATTTACAAAACACACATATAACATCATACAGGACTCTCATAACTCACCCTACCACCAACACCTTACATTGTTAAACCTTTTTAACTAATGATTAAAGAGCATTGTCAAAATATTACTACTAACCAAAGTAATTTTCCCCCAACCCTCCCTATTATCTTTATGTCATTTATATATGAACATACTTAAACAATTAAATGTATAGTAAAAGTTGTGAACTTACAAAGCAAACATGCATAACATCACACAGGGGTCCCATATCTCAACCCTGCACCAACACCTTGCATTGTCATGAGAAGTTTGCTACAAATTACAAAAGATTATTGTCAAAATCTTACTACTAATTATAGTCCTTATCTTCCATTTGCTGTGTTTTTCCCCCAACATTATTATTTTTTAAATATATATTTTTTATGACAGAAATTGTAAACTTATCAAACATGCATATATACAGAATTCCCAAGCAACACCCCTCTATCAACACACCAACTGTGGTGGAACATTTTGTTATGGATAAGATAATATCATCTGATTGTTACCATGCCCATAGTATACTTTTGGCTCACATTTTTCATGTTGCCCCAGTATCAACACAGTACATCTTTGGCATGGATTGCAAGAATATTATAACTGCTAACCACAGTCCATAGGTCATTCCAGTTGTATTTTTCCCATGCATTCCCAACACCCTGCAGTAGTGATATACGTTTGCTCTACCTCACAAAGAACACACTTGCATCTGTACCATCAACCACAATTCTCATCTACCTCTTGGTTTATGTGCTATTCAGTTCCTAGATTATTCTCTAGCATTCTGTCAATTGGCATTTGCATCCCTAGTCTACCATTTTCAGCCACATCCCTATTTATAAACTAGCTATTACTATTTTTACCATCCATTCTATACATTTCCATGCTTTTACAGTAAAGTTATTTAAAACTTCTACATATATTAAACATCAGTAGTCCATCTCAGTCCTTTTCTTATCTCCATTAAGAATCCACCACCTACCACCAAGTCTTGAAGATATTTTCCTATAATTTATTCTGGAAATTTTATGGTTCTTGCTTTTATTTTTAGGTTTTTGATCCATTCTGAGTTAAATTTTGGATAAGGTGTGAGATAGAGGTCCTCTTTCCTTCTTTTGGCTATAGATACCAGTTCTTTCAGCACCACTTTGCTAAATGGACTGTTCCACCTGAGCTGTATGGGTTTGACTGACTAATCAGAAATCACGTGACCGTACAAGTAAAAGTCTGTTTCTGAGCCATCAGTTTGGTTCCATTGGTCTAGGTATCTGTCTTTATGCCAGTACCAAGCTGTTTTTACCACTATAGATTGGTAGTATGACTTAAAGTCCAGAGATGAGGATTTGCTTTTACTTTCATGATGTTTCTGGCTATTTAGGACTCCCTACCCTTCCAAATACATTTGCTAATTGTGTTTTCAATTTTTTTTTTAAATGCTGGTGGAATTTTTATCAGGGTTGCATTGAATCTGTGTATCAATTTGAGTAGAAGTGACATCTTAATGATCTTTTTTTTTTTTTAAGATTTATTTATTTATTTAATTCCCCCCCGGTTGTCTGTTCTCTATGTCTATTTGCTGCGTCTTGTTTCTTTGTCCGCTTCTGTTGTCGTCAGCTGCACGGGAAGTGTGGGCGGCGCCATTCCTGGGCAGGCTGCACTTTCTTTTGCGCTGGGCGGCTCTCCTTACGGGCGCACTCCTTACGCGTGGGGCTCCCCTACGCGGGGGACACCCCTGCGTGGCAGGGCACTCCTTGCACCCATCAGCACTGCGCATGGGCCAGCTCCACATGGGTCAAGGAGCCCCAGGGTTTGAACTGCGGACCTCCCATGTGGTAGACAGACGCCCTAACCACTGGGCCAAGTCCGTTTCCCCTTAATGATCTTTAGTTTAGTTTTTTTTTTTAAGATTTATTTATTTCTCTCCCCTCCCCCCCTGCCCTAGTTGTCTGTTCTCTGTGTCTGTTTTGCTGTGTGTTCTTCTTTGTCCGCTTCTGTTATTGTCAGTGGCACGGAAATCTGTGTTTCTTCTTGTTGCGTCGTCTTGCTGTGTCAGCTCTCCATGTGTGCGGCGCCATTCCTGGGCAGGCTGAAGTTTCTTTCATGCTAAGCGGCTCTCCTTACGGGGCGCACTCCTTGCACGTGGGGCTCCCCTACACAGGGGGCTCTCCTTGCACATGGGGCTCCCCTATGCGGGGACACTCCTGCATGGCAGGGCACTCCTTGCACACATCAGCACTGCGCATGGACCAGCTCCACATGGGTCAAGGAACCGTGGACCTCCCATGTGGTAGATGGACGCCCTAACCACTAAGCCAAGTCCGCTTCCCTAGTTTTTTTTTTTAATATGACACTTTATTTATTTTTATTTTTATTTCTCTCCCCTTCTCCCCCCACCCCAGTTGTCTGTTCTCTGTGTCCATTTGCTGTGTATTCTTCTGTGTCCACTTGTATCCTTAGCAGCACTGGGAATCTGTGTCTCTTTGTTGTTGTTGTTGTTGTTGTTGTCGTTGAGTCATCTTGCTGCATCAGCTCTCCGTGTGTGCAGCGCCACTCCTTGGCAGGCTGGACTTTCTTTCACACTGGGTGACTCTCCTTACAGGGCGCACTCCTTGCACATGGTGCTCCCCTACACGGGGGACACCCCTGCGTGACACAGCCCTCCTTGCACGCATTAGCATTGCACATGGGCCAGCTCCACATGGGTCAAGGAGGCCCTGGGTTTGAACTGTGGACCTCCCATGTAGTAGATGGACGCTCTATCCATTGAGCCAAGTCTGCTTCCCGATCTTTAGTTTTCCAATCCATGAGCATGGAATGTTCTTCCAGTTATTTAGGACTTTTTTTCTTTCTTTTAACATTGGGTTGCAGTTTTCTGAATACAAGTACTTTACATCGTTGGTTAAGTTTATTCCTGACTACTTGAGTTTTATCTGTCATATTTTATTTTCACCACTCTTTTGACACTTTTAGTTACTTTTATTGATATAATCTTCACTTCTAGACTCTTCCAGGCCTTTCTCTCCTATCTTTTTGATTCAGGTTCTAGCACACCCTTTAGTATTTCCTGGAGATCTGGTCTCTTGCTTAGAAATTCTCTCAGTTTCTGTTTATTTGTGAATATTCTCATCTTGCTCTCATTTCTTTTTTTCTTTTAATATGGAATGCTTCACAAATTTGCATGTCGTCCTTGTGCAGGGGCCATGCTTATCTTCTCTGTATCGTTCCAATTTTAGTATATGTGCTGCTGAAGCAAGCACTTGCCCTCATTTTTGAAAGACAGTCTTGCTGGATATAAAATTCTTGGCTGGAAATTTTTCTCTCATAGTATCCTAAATATATCAGACCACTGTCTTATTGCGTCCATGGTTTCTGTTGAGAAATCAGCACTTAATCTTATTGGATATCCCTTATATGTTATGCATTGCTTTTCTCTTGCTGTTCTCAGAATTCTCTTTGTCTTTGGCCTTTGACATTCTGATTAGTATGTGTCTTGGGGTTGGTTTATTTGGATTTTTTCAGATGGAAGTATGTTGTGCTTCTTGGACGTGGATATTTATGTCCTTCAATAGGGTTGGGAAGTTTTCTAACATTATTTCTTTAAATATTTCTTCTGCCCCTTTCCATTCTCTTCTCCTTCTGGGACACCCATGACATGTATGTTTGCACATCTCTGACTGTCATTTAGTTCCCTGAGACCTGTTGATTTTTTTCCATTCTTTTCCTCATCTGTTCTTTTGTATGTATGTTCACTTTCAGAGGCCATTTTTTTCAAGCTCACCTTGAAATCCTTTGTTCTGCCCCTTCAAATCTGCTATTATATGATTCCAATGTTTTCTTAATTTCATTTATGGTGCCTTTCATTCCCATAAGATCCGCTATTTTTCTGTGCATGCTTTCCAATTCTTCTTTGTGCTCATCCAGTGTCTTCTTAATATCCATAATTTCTTTAGCCATCTCATTGAATTTATTAGGGAGATTTGGTTGAACATCTATGAATAGTTGTCTCAACTCCTTTATGTCATCTGGAACCTTATCTTGTTCCTTTAACTGGGCCATATCTTCCTGTTTCTTGGTGTGGAATGTAATTTTCGGTTGGTGTCTTAGCATCTGAATCACTAGAGTATTTATTCTGGGTGCGGTTTTTCTCTTTAGTTTAGGGCTTCCTGCCCTTTTTCCCTTGCTGGTTGTTTAGTAGGAGCCAAGGATGTAATTGGTGCTATAAACCGTGGATGCTCAAGCTGCCCTCATTGCCCCAGGGACCGATGAAGCTTCTCCCAACTTTCTTCTTTCCCAGAGGTAGGGATAGATTCACAGTTGAGTGGAATAATCCAAGTCCTGTAGGCCTAGACTGTAGTTGCCCAGAGAGACTAGACTGATGAAGCTTCACACAGCTTTCTCCCCTGCCTGGGGCATGGATGGAATTGCAGGTATGGGCAGCAATCTGTTCAGTGCAGTTCTAAGATGACCTTAGTTGCCCCAGTAGACTTTTAATTATTCAGTTTGTGCCAGCCAAAGGTACCCTCAGTTACCTGGATAGATTGGTGCTGAGCTAGCGAACCTCCTCCCTGCCAGAGGTGAGACTGAAGCCTACACTAAGACTGCAGCTGATCTGAGTGAAAGAAATCATTTTCTACCCTCACTTTGATATTTGGTCAGGCTGGCTTCCCCTCAGGCTGTGGGTGGAGTCAAAATGCAGCCACTGGGATTTTTCCAACTTGGACAATTTGACACCCCAGCTGTTCCTAGGGTTATTCCTTAGTCATCCAAGTCTACCAATCAGTAGCTGAAATTGGCAGCCAACTGCCTCCCCCTCCCCTGTCTTTGAGAAATGGAGCTCTGAATTCTGGTCACAGAACAGCTCCTGGGGCAACTTGTGCCACCAGAGTAGGACAATCACTGGCCTCCGCGGCTTGGCCGGCAGTTTCCCGGAGACGCTGGCGGAGGTCCTTGCAGCTTCCTCCTTGTCAGAGGTGGCACTGGGTCTTAGGCTAGACCTTCAATCTGACCCTGATGGAAAGAAGCCAGTCCCCACCAGCACTGGGATTTCCAGTCCACCCCACTTCTCCTTGTGCCAGGTGTGGAGTTAAGATGGTGGCTCCCCGCCTCTTTCTGACTTGGACAGGCTCAAATTTTAGCTGTTCTCAGGATTATACTGTAGCCCACTGAATTTTACTCATCAGTAGCTGAAGTTGGTGCCCAACCATCTCTTCCTCCCCCATTTTGTGGAGCTTTCAATTCCAGCTGCCAAACAGGTGGCCTGTGCCTCCAGTGGAGGATGGACATCAGCCTCTGGGGCATGGAGCACTCTACTTATGAATCTTCTCTGCAGATGGGCAGCCTCCTTCTTCCATTCCTTCAAGGATGTTGCAGGATGCCCTCCTGGCCTCCTGAAACCCCCAGATAGGTGCTTTAGCTAGCTCCAGAGAGCTCTGGGTATTACTAACTGCCCTGTAGCAGGAGCTGACTCTAGGAGCTCCTTACTCTGCCACCATCTTGCTGTCTCTCTCATGTTTTTTTTTTTTAAGATTTATTTTTCATTTATTTCCTTTCCCCCCCCACCCCGGCCCCAGCCATCTGCTCTCTGTGTCCACTCGCTGTGCCCCTCTGTGACCACCCCCATCCCCACCAGCGGCACTGGGAATCTGTGCCTCCTCTTTGTTGTGTCAGCTCTCCGTGTGTGCAGCGCCACCCCTGGGCAGGCCGCACCTTCTTTCATGCATGGGGCTCCCCTACGCGGGGGACACCCCCACGCAGCAGGGCACCCCCTGCGCACATCAGCATCGCACATGGGCCAGCCCCACACAGGTCAAGGAGTCCCAGGGCTTGAACCGCGGACCACCCATGCGGCAGGCGGACACCCTATGTATTGGGCCAAGTCCGCCTCCCCTCTTATATTTTTTAATGTAACATTTTTTGTGAGCCATGTATGTTTAAAAAAAAAAAAGGCAATTAAATAAAACAAAAAATTAAATAAATAAATCATTCATTATCCCCATTGAAAAAAAAAAGTCTAGTGTAGGCCCAGCAGCTACAGGCTGTGGGTAGGTCCATGCTCATCATTTGCATATTTTCTAGGATTGTAGTCACGCTATAATGGCAGGTTGAAGCCTAAAAGATTTACAGAAAATTCTCGCTGACACCTGATCTTCTGTAATAGACCCCTGCCATTTCCCCTATTATATTTCACATCAATCTAAAGAGTTAATTTCTTTAAACAATTAACATCTACAATATTAAGAGACATGGAAACCTTGAGCACGTTAACTAAACCTCCCTGCCTCATAGTTTTCTGGTTTCTATAAATGAAGATAATGAAACTCATCTTTATTTAATGTCCACCATGTACTCAGCCCTTTTATCCCCCCCACCCCCCGTGACTTTTTTGTTTGCTGTCTGCTTTTTCTGTGTCCATTCACTGAGCGTTCTTATGTGTCTGTATTTATTTTTATTTATTTACTCTCCCCGCTTGCAGCTTGCTTGCTGCGTGCTCTCTGTGTCCATTCGCTGCACGTTCTTATGCTTTTTTTTTTCTTGTCTCCCTTTTTGTTGCATCACCTTGCTGAGTTGGCTCTCTGCAGCGCTTGTGGGCCGGTGACTGTCCACAGCATGCAGGCGAACCTGCCTTCACAAGGAGTCCCTGGGATGCAAACCCAGGGCTTCCCATATGGTAGGGGGAAGCCAAACTGATTGAGCCACAGCCGCTTCCCTGTACCCAGAACTTTTTTGGACATCACCTCATTTTTTCTCCACATTAACCATGTAAGGTAGAGGTTGTTTCCCTTAATTTTATGGGTGAGGAAACTGGAATTCAGATTCTTGGTAAAATGGCCAAGACCATATCTAGTAAGGATTTGCTTTATATTTTTAACAACAAGAGACCAGTCTCTAAGTTTCATAGACCTCTAGGGCTTAAGGACCCCTAAGGGTCATCTGGTACTAGATTTTAGCTGGCCAGAAACTTCTGACTATTTTCATGGTTACTTTTAATATTTTTGAACTTTAAGTTGATCAGAATGTGGACTTATATTCAACTTTGGACAAATAGTTTGGTCATCTGCCAACATATAATTACTTCTCCTACCAAGAAACATTCTAATCTTTTTCTAAGGAAAAGCAGTGGAATAGAAATCATAGAGGATTTTACCCAGTTTAAGAGATTTTTCCCTTAAACAACAGAATTTAAGTTATTTCATTCTTTTAGGTCAGCATCTTGTGAACATAGTAATTCATGATATGTTTAAATGATGGCTTTGAAAAGTATGGTCAGTGTTGCTATTATGCAGAACAATCAGTTTGCTTACCATGTACCTTAATTGTTGTCAAAGTATGCCTTAATTGTTTGAAATATAAACTCTACTTTCTGATGGACCATGTCAGGAAATATTAATAAGATAAATTATTCCATATTAATTTGATGACCCTATATAAATCTTTTTCAGCTCCATTTCTCATTTTTTCTTTAAAAACCCTTAAATTTTGCAGGTTCATTTCTGTTTGTTTGAGGAGTATTAATATCACCTTTGGATACCTCATGTTTAGACTGGGGTGTCAAAGATGTGGGGCTCTTTCTTGATTCACCAGTCGTTTTAGCACCTACTTTGTGCACAGAATGGCTTGGTGGCTTAGATCACATAGAACAAATGGATGGAACTGTCTTGTTTGCAGTTGTAGATATACTGTTTTTTGAGCTAGATGCTGTCCATTGTCATCCTTTCCATACATCCCCCACCACCGACACCCCACACCAGTGAGTCTCCACTGCCATATTTGCAACCCTTCTGCAATCCACAACCTTCCCCAAAACAGCCAAATAATAATAATAAAATAAAAAATAAAAACAATTCTTTTGCACTGTGACTTTTATCACCATAAGAACTGATATCTTTTATGCAAATTGACAGTTTCTTCTGTATATTCCCCCAGTGTCTTAGTTTTTCCTCTTTATTTCCAAAGAAGGTTTAAGTTACAGAAAAGTCACATAAAAAAATATATAGGGTGGCAGCGGACTTGGCCCAATGGTTAGGGCGTCCGTCTACCACATGGGAGGTCCACGGTTCAAACCCCGGGCCTCCTTGACCCGTGTGGAGCTGGCCCATGCACAGTGTTGATGCACGCAAGGAGTGCTGTGCCACGCAAGGGTGTCCCCCGCGTAGGGGAGCCCCACGCGCAAGGAGTTCACCCCATAAGGAGAGCCGCCCAGCACGAAAGAAAGTGCAGCCTGCCCAGGAATGGTGCCGCATACACAGAGAGCTGACACAACAAGATGATGCAACAAAAAGAAACACAGATTCCCATGCCGCTGACAGCAACAGAAGCGGACAAAGAAGACACAGCAAATAGACACAGAGAACAGACAACCGGGGTGGGGGGGGGGGGAGGGGAGAGAAATAAATAAATAAATGAATCTTTAAAAATATATATCTATATAGGGGTGGAATAATTATATTTCTTAAGTGTAAATGGTGATAACCATTCTTGGCCTCGTTACCTCTGTAAGGATCAGGAGACACTGGACATGCAGTTTTCAGGAATATATATCTTGGGGCTTCCTCCTCCCCATTTTAATAAAAACAGTCATCTTAAAGAGTAATTAACTTTGACTTAATGAGGATAAGTTATGAGAAATCTACAGAATCATTGACAGGACCAGCTCCAAGAGAGATTGATTGTTTTGAGTGTCTTCCTCCACTTCTGTTGCTAACACCTCTGATACCAGGTGCCCGAAGCCCTCAAGTTGTTCACCAGCTGCCCAGACTCATGTATACCACATGGGTCTTCCCCTTTATTGGGTGGCACCCTGATACCCAGATTTTCCAGGATTCTCATTTAAACTCTCCTATGGAGGCAACTTGGGTCTGGTATAAGCAGTGCGTATTAAAGTCAGAAGGTACAGGTTAAGCCTAGACTCACCACTTAACTCACTGTGTCCTTCTGTGCGCCCCTTATCCTCTCTGAGCCCCAGCTACCTTATTTGCTTGCTTCATGGAGATATCACGAGGTTGGGAGGAGATTGAGGATGGGAACCTGGTTTGTGAACTCTACAGTAACCCACTGTTTCTGCTATTTGCACTGTGCCCATTCCTAAAGAATGAATGCTCAGCTGATTAAACCTTTGATGTCTTTCAGATCAGGTGGTCAGAAGTCTTACAAGTAAACATTCTTCACAGTATAATATTTTATACCATGCAGGGCTAATCCCATCTTATTGCACTGCAGCTTAAACGGAACCAAGATACCCAACTAACTTCACTACCCCTGAAAAACAGGATAGATTGGCTGCATCACAAACAGCTGTAATCAGAATACCTGGACAAGCCTTTTCCAAGGCAAAGGTTCTCCAGCTTGGGTGTTCCAGGAGTGTAGGTGGAACCGGGGAAAATGTTTATAGCTGGTTGGGGAAAAGGGGAAAGAAGGACCTGGAGACTGTGGCTTCATGTTTAATATGGATTGTGAAAAAAGGTATGTAATGTAGATAATACCTAGTCCGTTGGTTGGTTGGTTGGTTGGTTTAGGAAGTACCGGGTATTGAACCCAGGACCTTGTACATGAGAAGCAGGTGCCCAGCCACTGAGCTATGTCTGCTCCCCATATCCATTCGTTTTAAGGAAAAATAAGGGTAAAATGTATTCATCAAATGCAATGCATGTGCCACATTCATTGATGAAAGAGTCTGGTGATGTAGGAGGAGTGGGGAGGGTGGGGAGTGGGGGTATATGGGATCCTCTTATATTTTTTAATGTAACATTTTGTATGATCTATATATCTTTAAAAAATAAATAAAAATCTATCTAAAAAAAAGAAAAAGAAGGGGAGGGGGGAAACGGACTTTGGCCCAGTGGTTAGGGCGTCCGTCTACCATATGGGAGGTCCGTGGTTCAAACCCCGGGCCTCCTTGACCCGTGTGGAGCTGGCCATGCGCAGCGCTGATGCGCGCAAGGAGTGCCCTGCCACGCAAGGGTGTCCCCCGCGTGGGGGAGCCCCACGCGCAAGGAGTGCGCCCGTGAGGAGAGCCGCCCAGCGTGAAAAGAAAGAGCAGCCTGCCCAGGAATGGCGCCGCCCACACTTCCCGTGCCGCTGACGACAACAGAAGCAGACAAAGAAACAAGACGCAGCAAATAGACACCAAGAACAGACAACCAGGGGAGGGGGGGAAATTAAATAAATAAATGAATCTTTAAAAAAAAAAATAAAAAAAAAAAAGAAGGGGAGGGGACTTACTGCTAGCCTTTTCAAATAGAGAGCAAAGCTATATCATTTGAAGATAGAGGCAGTCCAGTCTATTCAAGTCCTCTTCACTGACATCCAAGGGCTCCACAGAACCCTTAAATAGCCCTGTTTAAAAATGATTTATCTGTTTTAGATGCTTTCTTTTGTAATGGGATCAAATGAATCCCAGAGAAGTAAAACAACTGCACAGTTGGAACAGATGGTCACCCATGTCTCATTTTAGTTACGCTACGCTGGCTGAAAATTGAACCCGGGACCTTGTATGTGAGAAGCAAGCGCTCAAACCACTGAGCCACATTGGCTCGCCCACCCGTATATCTTGATTCCTGGTGTGATCTTTAGTACTTTACTGAAGTCAATTTCTGATTTGAAATATTATCTACAATATGCCAAATCTGTAAATTAAAAATGTAGTTAGCTTTTCTTGTACATGCACGCTTTTCTTGCAAAGATGGCACACCATTAATATTTTCAGATAATAGCTAGGACTGGACTTCCTTGATGTACATACATATTAGTAACTATAGCATATTTCTGAAGCCAAACAGAATATTTGTTTATTAAAATATCATACCCTGAAGAATGTTTACTATACAGAGATTTATCATTAACTTACCATCTAGAACATGATGAAATTTCAAGACCAAACTAGTTCAATGTTAGACATATTTTGTTTTATAGATTGTAAAATCACTTGAAATGAATTCATCTTCAAACTTAAGAGTAAAATTCCAATCAGTCATTCTAATATTCAGCTGTCTTAGAGATTCTGCTACCAATGGGAAGAACATGTAGCGTAGGTTCTCCAGCGTGCTCTCTCCCACACACTGCTGAGTCGGGATCTCTTCATCTTGCTGCAGACTGTTAGGAATGGCCTCATCATCACTGGGACTTGTTAGTCTTTGTTTTGAGATCCAGTATCTGGAAATGCTTCTAGGGCTAGCCATGAGTCCGATTCTAGGCAAAGGAGGCTGAGAACCCTAGGATGCTTAATTGCATTACCACACTGTTTTATTGACTTATAGCATTTTCCTGTTTATTTGGTTGTCTATTTGATTACATGCTGATTGCTCCTTACCAGACCAGACTGTATCTTATCTTTTCATCACTAAATCCCTGTAGAACAGCATCTAGAATTTAGCTGAATAAAGTCAGAATGATAAATGATAGAAGGAGTGGTTCAGTATCAGTGTCTGTGTTGTCCCAGGTTGCTAATTCTATTGGCTCACCTTATTCAATTTGAGTCCCCTTTAACATTAGTTTGTTTTATTGCTTAGATTGTTGTCAGCCATTTATGTCAATCCTTTACAGCAAGAAGATTGTACAAGAATTCTTGTTAAATGAACAGATAACTTTATCATCTTGTTTTTACCTGTCTCTTACATTCAACTTAGCCAATTTGAATTAATGCTCCTGCATTCCTAAACTGATTATCAGTCTCAACTTTGTTCCATAAGATCCTATTACTGGTTCTTAGCCACCTGCCTTAAGCCTTTGACCCTTAAAAAGACTCTAACAGTCTTTTTGTTTTGTTTTTCTTTATAATTTTTTAATTAGAGAAGTTTACAGAAAAGTTATACAGAAAATATAGTTCCCACATATAACCCCTCTTGTTAATACATCCCCCTCTTGTTACAATTGATGAAAGAATATTACTATACTGGTACAATGAGCTATAGTTCATAGAATACATTAAGGTACACTGTGTTATATAATCCTATGGTTTTTTTATAACATTTATTCTAGTTATATATATATATATATATATAAACAAAACTTCCCTTTTAACCATAAGCAAATATGTAATTCAGTGGTGTTAGTTACACTTATAACATGGTGCTGCTCTTCTAAGAGTCTTGGTCATATTATTATTCTTATTTGTGTTGTAATCTCAGATTCCTACATATTATGAGAGGAGATAGAAAGATGGGCTTAGAAATAGTTTTAGTTCAAATGGAGCAAGTAAAACTCTCACATCTTGACAGGTGTCAACTTTGTTTGAAGATACTTGTTCCTATCAATTTTATATGAAATGTTGGTAGTAATAACTATATTCACTCTGCATACCATACTTCTCAAAATGCTTTACATTCTTCTCTGATTCTCGTAACAGCCCAGTGAAGTGGGGCTTAAATGTTCCTTTGTGGTGAAAAAACTATTAAAAGATTAAATAACTAATGTTTGAAAAATTACAGTAACCTTCCCAAGGTGTAACTGACAGACATAGGGGACCAAAACTGGAACTCAGGTTCTTAGTCTGGTGTTTTTTCAAGACACAAAACTGATGGTGTGAACTCAGCCAGGTAATTGTGCCCAGTTGTTGGTCAAGCAAACACTGGTCTAATTGTAATACAAGCATGTTTATGGACTTTAGTCATCAGTGAGTTCATTGCATAGATGACTGATTACATCTACTATCAACTAAGGAGATTGCCATCAGCAATGAGTGATTTTATCCAATCAGTTGAAGACCTTAAAAGGGGAAGTGATTTCAGCATTCAGAGAGAATTTTCCAGCTTGACTTCATACAGCCAATGTCTCCTGGGAACTCATCAAGGACCTTCATCAGAACCTTTCATTTGCAGCCTGCCTGTGGAATTTGGATTTGTGCCATCCCCACAGTCATGTGAGAGAATTTAATAAAATCTCCTACTATTTACAGATATCTCCTGTCAATTCTGTTTCCCTAGAGAACCCTGACTGGTACCAGGTGTGGTTCTTGAGAAGCAAAATCTTTTTTTTTTTTTTTTTAAGATTTATTTATTTATTTAATTCCCCCCCTCCCCCGGTTGTCTGTTTTCGGTGTCTATTTGCTGCGTCTTGTTTCTTTGTCCACCTCTGTTGTCGTCAGCGGCATGGGAAGTGTGGACGGCGCCATTCCTGGGCAGGCTGCACTTTCTTTTGCGCTGGGCGGCTCTCCTTATGAGCGCACTCCTTGCGCGTGAGGCTCCCCTACGCGGGGGACACCCCTGCGTGGCACGGCACTCCTTGCGCGCATCAGCACTGCGCGTGGGCCAGCTCCACACGGGTCAAGTAGGCCCGGGGTTTGAACCGCGGACCTCCCATGTGGTTGACGGACGCCCTAACCACTGGGCCAAGTCCGTTTCCCGAGAAGCAGAATCTTAAACATGGGATTTCTGAAGTGGTTTTGGGAGTTTTACAATTGGCTCTCTAATAGGATTCAAGGGTACTAATGACTCACTTTCCAATAATCAGGAGGCCGCTAACAGTCCCTGGTATTGGTTGTTGGCAATGAAGATATGCAAAATATCACCACTGGATTTCCCTACTTCCATGCTTATAAGCATCTGGGTGAGAGTGTTTTCAACACCTTAACAAATTTTATGGAATCTAGAGGTACAATGATATTGTCTGACTATTCCTAGATACTCTGGATATGGTTACAAAAGAAAGGAAGAACTAAAGCCTTCAAATTTGCAATTTAAATGCCACGTGAATGATGCAAAAGTTTCTGTATGTGTCTGAAAGAAAATCTTATTTCGTACAGCCACTGTTGTGGCAGAGAGAAGTCTGGTGATCACAGTATTGAAGGCCAGGATGCGAGACTCTGAGAAGGAAGATTTATTAACAGCCAGCTGGTCTCTGCGGACTTCTGTCCAAGAAAACCAAGCCTGGAATAGGATTTTTGGGTCCCTTTTATACAGAGAATGTAGGAGTGGGGAGTCAAACAGTGTTTTATGCAAAAGGACTGACTTTGTTTGTTTCTTAGAGTTTTAAGTGTTTGTCTGAGTACCAGATAGGTTTTGATTTAACATATCCCCCACATACCAGGTAAGCTTGAATTAACATATCCCCCACATTCCAGGTAAGCTTGAATTAACATATCCCCCACATTCCAGGTAAGCTTGAATTAACATATTCCCCACATTCCATCTCAATGTAAGTTCAAATACACATTCAGTCTGCATCCTCCCTATAGAGCCTATATCACTTAATTGGCTTTCTGGGAATTAGGCATACTTGGATATAGAATAAGATACGTTTGAATTCTTGCACAGGCCATATTACTTCCCCCCTTTGATGCATGCTTAAGATTGTTAAGCTTTGGCATCACTATTGTCAGAGTCTCTCTGGACTAACCAGTATGTATATATAGCCATGACATGAGCAACTGTCTGTGTTTTCACTTTACCATTTATTAGGGCATATATCCTGCTTACAACGAAAGGGAAGAGGCAAGGAAGTATGGTGCATCCTCCTATGAGGAAGGCAATTATTCCCACCGGAAGCTTGAAATTGCCTGCTCTTGACTGCGAGTTTCCAAAGGGATTACTTAAATTCCAGCCATTCCAGGTTTGCACTGGAACATGAGCAATTTTACCATTTTGTTTGTAATTTCATCAATGACTTTTCCAGTGCTGTATAGTTCAAGGCAGCAATTAGAGAGATTGAACTTTCCACAGACTCCCCCTTCAACTGCCAGGAGATAGTCTAGGGCAAGATGGTTTTGATAGATAACATTTCTGAATTAAGTTTACTGTTGGGCTAGTAAGTTTAGACCATGGGCAGTTTCATTAGTTATTATTTCTACCACAGATTATAAGTGAATGATTCGGTTAAGCATATAGATAGGGGCGCAGTAACCCCACATGTCATCCTCCACCCAAGTTGCTAGCCCATAGTACTAGATTATATATTCAGGGGGCCATTCTTCATTTCCCCAGGTAATGACAGCTCTTTTTCTTTTATGTTTTGGTATACTGGTTGGCTTAGCTTTTTCCCTGTTGCTAAGGGAATGAGGAAGAAGGAGGGTTTTATTGTACCAAGCATACAAGTACCACACCAATTTTGGGAAAGTTTTTCGAATGTGACTTTTCCACAAATCCAGTACAGACCATTTGAGGCAGTAATGAAGCCCTTTGCAGTGGAGTTCCATACTGTGATTAATTTGGGGAAAGTATGATTTATGAGAATGAGGTCAGATTCATTCCATATTCCCCAAGGCTCTGTTGTATTGGTGGTGTGATTTTGGAATCCTCCCCCTGTACATGTTAGGTTTTCAGCAGATATAGAGGGGTTTAGGCATACCCTTGAAGCACGATATTTTCCTATGACAGAAGTTTGCAAGGGCCACATACTATCTCAGGGGACAGCTAGGAGGCCAGTTTTTTTAATATGGTTGGCTGTAATTGTATTCTCTAGTTTCCCAGGGCCATTGCTGTCCCATATTACTACCTCCACATACATAGCATGAGGAGACATTTAAGGGCTGCTCCTACTACCTCAACTAGGTTTATAAACAGATTTTTTGCTACTTGCAGAATGGAAAAGGGTCTTTCCATTTCTTCATAAAAGGAGTGGAACACAGAGTGGGTTTTACTTGTGAGTAGGTGTTCCCAATACCCAACCCAGATATAGGCTCCTGGGTCTACTCCTTTACTGTCAATGCAGAGGCCCATTTGGACTCCCTGGGTCTGCCAGGATTCAGGGTATAAGGATGGTGAGGTTGAAGGAGTTACACTGAGCACATGAACAGTTAGTCAGGGTCATTCCTTTGGTGAGGATGGCTGTTTGTCTAGTTGTGTCTGTGTTCCAGGTGACCCAGGTGACACAGGACCAGTAGGGGCAGTAGTATGCACCTATGTATTTGCACTAGAAACCCCCCCTTGGGCTGCACTTCTCATTTCTGGAGCACACAAATACTTATTGTTATGAGTATATTCCTGCTTCCAGGTGAGCCCTTCACAGTTGGTGTTCCATGGTATCCCAGAGTCTATAACCTGACATGCATCAAATAGGAGGGACACTTGTTGGTTCCGGCTAGTGACTGGGGTTGTTAAGTAGCTCTCAGTCTTGATTAAAGAGTCTTATTTCCCAATTATGGGAGACTGTTGGGGGCTTGGGGTCACAGCAAGTTATTTGACCAGATATGTTACAGACACTTTAGGAGATTCCCTGAAACTGGCAGGTGGTTATATGGCCCTTGCAGGTGTAATGGCTGTAAAATATTAATGTGATATTGACATGGGCCCACGTTCATACTTCTTGGATACATGGCTGACCTGGTGCTGTGGTGCTGACCTGGGACCAGGGGACAGTCAGGGCTAGGAGTAGGGAAAATAAACAAAAGGGCATTGTAACTGGGATTAAACCAGATTCCTACTCTTGGCTATGTGTAGACCAGTCAGCTTCCGGGGTGTGACTGGAGCAGGGCTTGGTATTTTGTTCTTTCGCAAGAGTTTGGTTGAGTTGTGAGTATCTGGAATACAGGTCCAGGACTCTGGGGCAGCTTGCTTGACCTGGCTATGGTCTATCCACGGGGTGATTTCAACAACTTTAACTGCACTGGGGGTGGATAAAATGACGATAGCGTCCTCTCCATCAAGGGGTTAGTGGAGCTGATTTCCAGTCTTTGACCCAGACTGCATCTCCCGGCTTGTATGGGTGTATGGAGCTGCTTAAGCTCATGGGGGCCCTTTCTTGGACCCAGTGATGCAGGTTTTGTAGGCTTTTTCCTAAGCTGATCATTTGCTGAGCTATTGATAAGTTTCCTCTTTCTCTGAGATCCCCTTCTGTATTTCAGATTAAGAGGATTTCATAAGGGGTTAGGCTTAGCTTTCGGCTTGGGCTGGTCCGAACTTGGAGGAGAGCACTCGGGAGTACCTGCACCCATGTTAGTCCAGTTTCTTGGCAAATTTTAGCAATATAAGTTTTTATTGTACGATCCATTCACTCTACTTTTCCTGAGCTTTGAGGACAGTAAGCGGTGTGCAGTTTCCATCAGATGCGCAGTGCTTTGGCAATCTTTTGAGTGATTTCGGAGGCAAAGGCGGATCCATTGTTGGAGCCTATTGAGAGGGGTAGCCCATATGGAGGAATAATTTCCCTGAGGAGAACTTTGACCACTTCTTCAGCCTTTTCAGTCCAAGTGGGAAAGGTTTTCACTTGGAAGAGGTGCAAACGAGGACTAGGAGGTATTTGTAGCTTCCGGATTGTGGCATTTCAGTGAAATCAATTACTAGATCTTCAAGAAGCATACTGCCGATTCTTTGGACTCCTGGGGCTCCCACAGGTCCCTGGCAAGGGTTATTCTTTGCACATGACACGCACTGCTGGCATACAGCATAGGCGATAGTGACTAGACTTGGGATGCAGAAAAATCTTTCTGATACTTCTCTAAGATGGGTTTTTCCCAAGTGTGTGTTTTCGTGGTAGTCCTGAGCTACAGTTGTGGCTAATATTAGAGACATGACTATTCTGTGATTGGGCAATGTCCACCACCTGTTTGCTCCTTGTGTCCCGCTCTCAGAGAGTATCCACTCTCTCGGCTTGGGTATGTCATGGCTTCCAGTGATTCAGAGGCTGTGGGACAAGAGCAGGCAGTGTATATTGGAGTTTCTGATAATTAAGAGGCTGGGAAATGAGGACAGAGACCAGGTCCTCAGATAGGGATCCCTCCTATGCTGCTCTTTTTGCTTTAGCGTCTGCCCTCCGATTTCCTTGTGTGACGGGGCTGTGGCCATATTCTGGGATCTGTGTGCCATATTTAATGTCCTTGCCTCCCGAGTTAATGAGTCTCTTTTGTTTGTATAAGGCTCCATGCATATGCAGGGTAAGGAAGGCATATTTGGAGTCTGTGTAGATGTTAACCTTTGGCCCCAGTCGCAAGTTGTAGGGCTGGGGTGAGGGCAATGAGTTCGACTTTTTGTGCTGATGTGTTATCAAGGAGACGCTGGGCCTCCACAATGGTTTCAGAGGTTACCACAGCATATCCAGCTTACCGGTGACTGCCCTGAACAAAGCTACTCCCATCCATGAAGAACTCAATGTCGGGATTTGGTAGTGGCTGGTCTTGGTTGTCCCGCCTGCTGGAATACATCTCTTGCAATGTCTCCAGGCAGTTATGGGTTGGAACCCCATACCCCCAGCTGGACGGGTAGCAAGGTAGCAGGATTCAGAATTTTTACAAGTTCCAGTTGGATGGATGGATTTTCACATAATAGGGTTTTATATTTAACCAGGTGGCTGTTAGTAAGCCAGTGTATTCCTTTGGCTTCTAAGATTGTGATTACTGCATATGGAACCCAAACAATCATAGCCTGCCCAAGAGTTAATTTTATGGCTTCTAGTGTTAGCATTGCTGCAGCTGCTACAGCTTGTAGGCATGAGGGCCATCCCTGGGCTACAGTGTCCAGTTGTTTGTATAGATAGGCTACAGGTTTTTGCCAGGAACCCAAGTACTGAGTGAGTACTCCTCCTGAGATGCCTTGGCAATTATAGACATAGAGGTAGAATGGTTTCCTGTGATCTGGAAGCCGGAGGCTTGGTGCATCCATCAGAACCTGCTTGAGAGCAGTGAAAGCATCTTTCTGTGGGCTTTCCCAGAGCAGGGGATTACAATCTCCCCCATTTGTAGCTTCATACAAAGGGCGCATGAGGACCTCAAAATTGGGGATCCAAATGCGGCAGAATCCAGCCACTCCGAGGAACTCTCACAACTTTCAGCAAGTGCTGGGCTCAGGGAGGCTACAGCTTGCTTCCTTTCTTTCAGGTCCTAATTCATGAAGCCCCTGTGCTATTTTATAACCTAGATATTTGACCTGAAGTAGGCAGATTTGGGGTTTCCTTTTAGACACCCTTTAACCCTTTTGTTGCAGATGTTTTAAGAGGGCATGGGTTCCGCTAGCACAGTCTTGGTGGGTGGGACTTCTGAGGATGAGGTCATCTACATATTGGAGGAGAAAACAATTATGACTTTCTGGTTTAAAGGATTTCAGATCACTGGCCAGGGCTTGTCCAAAAATAGTGGGTGCATTTTTGAATCCCTGAGGGAGCTGTGTCCAGGTTAGCTGTTGCTTTTCGCCAGGATTCGGATTGTCCCATGTAAAGGAGAAAAAATTGATTGATTCTCAGGTGCTATCTGAATGCAGAAGAAGGCATCTTTAAGATCCAGGCATGAGAAGTCAGCTGCCGATGAGGGAATCAAGCTGAGGAGAGTGTAAGGGTTGGGGACTGCCAGGTGTAGGGTCACTACTGCTGAGTTGACTGCTCACAAGTCCTGGACCAGGCAGTAATTCCCATCAGCCTTTTTACCTGGGAAGAGTGGGGTATTCCATGGAGACTGGCACAGCCTTAGTATGCCTTCCTTTAGCAATCTCTGAATATGTAGCTGGACTCTTTCTTGTGCTTCACGTGAAACTGGATATTGCTTTATGCTCACTGGGCTGGCTGTGGGCTTTATTTCAACAATAATTGGAGGAATGTCATGTGCCACCCCTGTTGGCTTGCCCTCTGCCCATACTTTGGGTACATACTCGAAGGCGAGCTATGCGGCCATAGATTGGCCAGTTTCACTGAGGCAGAACAGTCTCCATTCTTCCTACAGAGGGAGGGTTCGCACTATTTTCAGAGGGTGTGGTGGTCCCAGTGTTAATATGAATTGCCCCGTGGCATCAAAGGTAATCTGAGCTTGTAGTTTAGACAGCAGGTCTTGACCCAGGAGGGGGACTGGGCATTCTGGGCGATACAGGAACTCATGAGTGACTTCTTTACCCCCAATGTTACAGGTCCTGGCTTGGAGGAAGGGCCGCTGGTTGCCCCTATGATAGTAGCTTATCTTTTTGATAATGGCCTCACTGGCCTCATCATCACAGAGTGTAGAGGCCCAGTGTTGACCATCATATGTATGGTGTGGCCCCCAATTTGGACTCCAACCATAGGCTCCTCGGGGCCGAGAGAATAGGAACCTGGTCTGTCCTAATAATCCTCATCAGAGCCCTCTATTCCTGCAAGTCCAATGAGCTGATTTGCAGGTTTTCCTTCTGAATTTTTGTGAACCCAGGGTTTAGTTTGCAACACTCCACTTGCTCTCCTGGCTAATGCTTTGGCTGCTTTCTTGGGGGCGACGGGGTTGAGCAGTCTGTAGGGGCTCTCCTGCTTCCAGTGCCCTTCCTCCTTGCAGTACACACACTGATTTTGCCCGAGTGGTGGACCCCCTCTCCCCAGAGCAGGGATTTCCCAGTTTACTTTCCTTAACACGGGATTCCTTCTTTTGACTATTGCTGCTGTGAGAAGGTCTGCTTTCTTTTTCATTTTCCAGGTTTCCTCCTTCCTGGTTTCTACATCGCTGTTGACATAAACCTTGGTGGCTGCCTCCATGACCTGGGAAATGTCCATCCCAATGAACCCATCTAACTTCTGTTGCTTTCTTCAGATGTCAGCCTGTGATTGGGCAACAAATGCTGCATTAACCATTGTTTGGCTTTTGGGAGCATCTTGGTTAAAGGGCATGTATACACTAAATGCCTCACACAGTCTCTCATAGAATTAACTTTCATCAAGAATCTGTAGGACTTGGGTGGTCTTTGCCATGTTTACTGCTTTTCGGCTACCAGCTCTGAACCCTTCAATTAAGGCCCTATGGAAAGTTTCTAGTCAGTTGAGCCTGATGGTGTCATTGAGATCCCATTGGGCATCCTCGTTTGGGAACTGCATGCAGGTATATTGGTCACTGTCCAGGGTTCCGTCAGGTGGGTGCTCTTTGAGCCAGGTTAGAGCCCCTTGTGTGACTCGCATTCTCTCCTTGAAGTTGAGTAAGGTCATGAGTTGTTTACTGTCAGCCCAGGTGGGTTTGTGGGTCTGTATAATGGACTGGAAGAGGTTTATCATGGCCTGAGGCTTCTCTGAGTATGGTGGGGCGTGACTTTTCCAGTTAAAGAAGTTGGTGGTAGTGAAGGGTTGGTATACAAATGTTTGAATGTTCGGGTTCCTCCTTGAATCTGCCATCTGCATCATAATAAATTGGAGCTCGGGCTTCATGGAGAGGTAACTGTAGGGCAGCCTTTCTCCCTGCTCCACCTGTCCCTGGGACTCCCCATGGTCTGAGTTGTCGTCTTTCAGGGACTCCTTCCTGACTGATGGTTGGCACTATGCTGCCAGGGTCCAAAATTGGCAGATAGCGGTTGTGGAGGTGAAGAGACTGCATTGCTTGGAGAAAGCAACTGCATCAACAGCTATGGAAATGGCTGCTGGGGCGGCTATGGCAGCAGCTGCAGAAACAGCTGCGGGGGTGGCTGGGCCGCGCTGCTCAGGGAGGATGGCAGTGGACACGGCTGCAGGGGAGTGCTGCTCAGGGAGGACAGTGGCGGAGGCAGCTGTGGAGGCAGCGAGGACACACTGCTCTGGGAGGATGGCAGCAGAGACAGCTGTGGGGGTGGCGGGGACACTCTCAGTAAGATGGCAGCGGTGATGGCAGGGACGTGCTGCTCAGGGAGCATGGCAGTAGAGATGGCTGAAGGGGCAGCAGAGACGAGCTGCTCAGGGAAGATGGCAGTGGAGATGGCTGTGGGGGAGCACTGCTCAAGAAAATTGGCTCATCCCACTCCTCAGCACTGTCATGGTAGGAGGAATTGCATAAGGGGGCAGGAGGTCATTTTCATCTGTCCCTTCTAGAATGGGTTGATCGGCACTAGATTTAGAGCTCACTTCCTCTGGATCCTTTGCACGGCACTTGTTTGGCCTGGTACCTGGGACAGCACCTCTGGGCTTTTGTATCAGGCAAATCCTGACTTTACCGTACATTTCCTTAACCAGGGCAGACTTTGACTCACAGCATCCTGCCAGGCATCGATGTAAGGGAACTGATCAGGGTGCCCTGGTTTTCCAGTTACTATGTCGTGGACATTACAGATGATCTGGGGGTCAAAGGCGCCCTCCCAGGGCCAGCCCTTGCCAAAAGTTAGCCATTCTAATTCACAAAGCATTCTAAGCTTTCCTGGCTGGAACTTTATGCCATATACATCTCCATGGAACTCAGGGAAAGTTTTTCAGCATACAACCTAACAGGGTCCTACTTTGTGTGTTCCCCATGTTTCCACCCTGTGTCAACACTGCACAACACTCACTCAGCCTTTTGTTTCATTTGTCTCTGGCCACATCCCTTATGGGAATTTACGGCACCTCTTAGCCTTAGCAGGTCTGTACAAGGCCCTGACTCGGAAGAGGGTCCCTTTGCAGAGAGGCCCTCCAGATCACCCTTGACCAGATGAGGTCACCACGGAACCGCAGATTGGGACTCTGCACTTGCCCCACAGAACTCTGTCTCTGCATCTCCTTCAGTCTCCACAATCACACGCACACAACCATCCTCCATCCTTTCCTTTCTCAGACCTAGAGAAGATGGCTTCTTCCCTTCTCCTCAGGAGTACTAGGGTCTTCTTCGAAAGCTGATTAGGCTCTCTTCCTTGCTTTCAGAATTAGGCTTTTCCTGTGCTATGCCCCCAGGGGTCTTATCTGTCTGGCATACAGAGCTCCTTGCTTTGTTCTCAGGGTCTCTTTCAAACCCTCTGGTGCCTCCAGTTTCTGTGGGAGGGCTCTGGAAAAGTCCACAATCTCTTTCTGGACTAAAAGGAGCCCAGGGGCACCCAGGGCTGGGTTCGCCTGGGCCCTCCAGGTCTGGAGTTCACCTGGGCCCTCTCAGCCTTCTTAGAGGCATCTGAGAGGGCAAGCAACTGTTGCTGCCTCTGGCCTTCTCAGCGAATCATGGACAAGCCCCCAGAGATGTTGTGGCAGAGAAAAGTTGGGTGATCGTGGTATTGAAGGCCAGGACATGAGAATATGAGAAGGAAGATTTATTAACAGCCACCGAGGCTCTGCAGACTTCTGTCTAAAAAAACCAAGCCTGGAATAGGATTTTTGGGTCCCTTTCATACAGAGGATATAGGAGTAGAGAGTCAAACAGTGCTTTTATGCAAAAGGACTTTCTTTGGTAGTTTCTTAGAGTTTTAAGTGTTTGAGTACCAGATAGGTTTCGGTTTAGCATATCCCCCACATACCAGGTAAGTTTGAAATAACATATCCCCCACATTCTGTCTGGATGTAAATTTGAATACATATTCAGTCTGCATCCTCCCTATAGAGCCTATATCACTTAGTTGGCTTTCTGGGAACTAGGCATACTTGAATATAGAATAAGGTAAGTTTGAATTCATGCACAGGCCACATTACCACTGACCTGAGATCTCTGAAAACCAGACTCAGAGTCTCATTGTATGAGTAGTATTGTTAAAAAAGGAAATCAAAATCTCAGCCTCGTAGGGTGTCTGCTGTCAAAGTGAAGGCATTGACTGGAAAGGAGTGGAATCCTGAGGATTGGGATGGAGACATTGGCACCCTAAATTCTGCTGAGACTTTGACCTGTGATGGCCTGCCCTGTAGAGACCACACAATGTCAAGCTTATATCACCCAACCTCCAGCCTGCCCCAGAGAGTCCAGACCTCCTTCCAGCCCTGAGGTGGGTATCAGCCAAACAAAAGCCTGCACTGCCCAGCCGCAAGCCTGCCCCAAGGAGTCTGGACCTCCTCCCAGTCCTGAGGCAGGTAACAGCCAAATTCCAGCATGCACCACCCAATGTCCACCCTGCCCTGAGGAATCTGACTTCCAGTCCTGCCTGAAGAGATTAATCCTGTCTCACCAGATGGAAATGCAAATGGCCCTGAGGCCATGAGGCCATTAGCTTGCAAGGCATTTCGGATCCTTCTCTTTGAGACCTATTACTAGACTAAAATTAAAATAAGTCCCCAAAAGCGAAGTACAAAGTGTGACCCGGGAAGTAGTACGCTATACTCTAAAAGAACTGCATGAGTTTTCCAACTTACATAGACAGAAATCATGGGAATATGTTTGGAAATAGATAATAAGGGTGTGGGTTAAGGGTATGGGTTAAGGAATATAAAGTTGGATCAGGATGAATTTATTGATATGGGCCCACTAAGCAGAAATTCTGGATTCAACAATGTAGTTAGAAAGGGCTTTAACTGTTTGGGTAGCTGGCTGATAGAAGGACCAAATGATGGCCTAGAATGTCTGAGGTAGAGATGCCCAGTTTACTCTGGTATACCTTAGAAGAGGGAATTCAAATGCCTAGAGAGATTGGAGTGCTAGAATGGATTTACCATTTAAGATCTGCCCACCCACCCCAGGAATGTCCAGAGGACACACCTTTTACCAGGACTGTGAGGAATAAATTTGTAAGATTAACTCCATTTTCCTTGAAGAGTTCTGTGGTTGCTTTTCTCTGTAGTCCAGATATTACTGTAGGGACTTCTGTAATGGAGCTAGAATCCTTAAACTTTTGGGGGATGATCAGATATCTCAGGTCAGTAAAAGTCAAATATCAGCAGTTAATCACCAAAGTCAAGGTGGGCATGGCTACCCCAATGACAGGCAGGCTCAAAACAGCAATCAAAAGATTTTGAGTCCCATAGACTATGGCTAATAGATCATGGGATACCTAGACGTGAAATACATGGGCAGTCTACTAAATTCGTACTTGATCTGCATAAGTAGAAGAGTTCTAGGTTGAGTGAACAAAACCTTAAATTGAACTACAGGCACAAAATGACAGCCCCATAATCATTTCCCAGATCTCCTTGAATGAGGAGGCCAGTCCACTTGGGGAAGAATCCTGTTACACTGCCAAAAATTTATACTACTCATCTTCATCCCAGCTTTCCCCAAGGAGACTGGCTGCCTTTATTCAGGGTAGCTGTGCATTGGTGAAAAGGAAGTGATCAAACATTTTGGGATTATTAGACGCTGGCACAAAAGTGACATTAATTCTAGGAGACCCAAAACATCACTGTAACCCACCAGTCAGAGTAGGGGCTTATGGAAGTCAGGTGATTGATGCAGTTTTAGCTCAGGTCTGTCCCTCAGTGGGTCCAGTGGGTCCCTGGACCCATTTTTTGGTTATTTCCTTAGTTCTAGAAAGAATAAGTGGAACAGACATAGTCTATTCTGGCAGTATCCCCACAATGGATCACTGGCCTGTGGAATGAGGGCTAGTATGGTAGGAAAGGCCAAGTGGAAGCCACTAGAACTTCCCCTACCTATCAAAACAGTAAATCAAAAGCAATAGCAGGTTCCTGGAGGGATTGCAGAGATTAATGCCACCCTCCAGGATTTGAAAGATGCAGGGGTAGTGATTCCCGCCACATCCCCATTCAACTTTCCTATTTGGCCTGTGCAGAAAACAGATCAATCTTGGAGGATGAGAGTAGATTATCGTAAACTTAGGTGGTGACTCCAATCACAGCTGCTGTCCCAGATGGGATATCATTGCTTGAGCAAATCAACACATCACCTGGTACCTGGTATGCAGCTATTGATCTGGCAAATGCTTTTTTCTCAATTTCCATTAGTGAGCACCAACAGAAACAGTTTTGCTTTCAGCTGGCAAGGCCAGCAATATACCTTCACTATCCTGCCTCAGGGGTATATCATTTCTCTAGCCCAATATCATAATAAAATCCATAGGGACCTCGATCATCTCTCCCTCCACAAAACATCACACTAGTTCAGTATATTGATGATACCATGTTGATAGGACCTAGTGAACAAGAATTAGCAATTACTCTAGACTTATTGGTAAAGCATTTGCATGAGAGAGGATGGGAGATAAATCCAACAAAAATACAGGGGCCTTCCACCTTGGTGAAATTTCTAGATGTCCATGGTGTGGAGCATGTCGAGATATCCATTCTAAAGTGAAGGATAAGCTGTTCCATCTAGCCCTTCCTATGACCAAAAAAGAGGCACAACGATTTGTTGGTCTCTCTGGATTTTGGCGACAACACATTCCTTATTTGAGTGTGCTACTCTAACCCATTTACCGAGTGACCTGACCAGAAAAGCTGCTAGTTTTGATTCGGGACCAGAACAAGAGTTGGCTCGGTGACAGGTCCAGGCTGCTGTACAGGCTGCACTACCACTTGGGCCATATGATCCAGTAGATTCAATAGTGCATGAAGTATCAGTGGCAAACAGAGATGCCATCTGGAGCCTTTGTCAGACCCCTATAGGAGAATCACAATATAGACCCTTAGGATTTTGGAACAAATCCCTGCCATCCTCTGCAGATAACTATTCTCCATTGAGAAAACAGCTTTTGGCTTGCTACTGGGCCTTAGTAGAGACTGAACGTTTAACCATGGGCCACCACATTAACAATGAGACCTGAGTTGCTATCACGAGCTGAGTATTGTCTGACCCACCAAACCATTAAGTGAGGCATGGACAGCAGTACTCCATAATAAAGTGGAATCAGTATATATGAGATAGGGCTCAAGTAAATCCTAAAGGTACAAGTAAGTTATATGAGGAAGTAGCCTAAATGCCCATGGTCACCACCCCTGCCATGTTGCCTTCTCTTTCCCAGCCCACAGATTTGGCCTTTTGAGGAGTTCCTTACAATCAGTTGACTGAGGAAGAGAAAACTCAGGCCCTGTTTACATATGGGTCAGCACAATATGCAGCTACCACCTGAAAGTGGACAGCTGCAGCACGGCAACCCCTTTCTTGGATGTCCCTGAAGGACAGTGGTGAAAGCAAAATCTCCCATTGGCAGAACTTCGAGCAGTGTACCTGGTTGTTTCTTTTGCTTGGAAGAAGAAATGGCCAGAGGTACGTCTGTACTCCGATTCATGGGCTATTGTCAGTGGTTTGGCTGGATGGTCAGGGACTTGGAAGAACATGATTGGAAAATTGGTGACAGAGTTCTGCGGAAGAGGTATGTGAATAGACCTTTCTAAGTGAGCAAAAAACATGAAAATATTTGTGTCCCACGTGAATGTTCACCAGAGGATGACTTCAACACAGGAAGATTTTAATAATCAACTGGATAAAATGTCTCGCTCTGTGGCTAACACTCTGCCTCTCTCCCTGGGCACTCCTGTCCTTGCCTTATGGGCTCATGGAGGTAGGGGTGGAGGTTATGCATGGGCTAAGCAGCATGGGCCTACCCTCACCAAGACTGACCTAGCTACAGCCATTGCTGAATGCCCAATCTACCAGCAGCAGAAACCCACACGCAGTCCCCAATATGGAACCATTCCCCAATGTGATCACCCTGCTACTTGGTAGCAGGGTGATTACATTGCATGCACCACTTCCATCATGGAAGGGGCAGCAATTTATTCTCACAGGGACAAACACATACTCCAGATATGGGATTGCCTTCCCCGCATGCAATGTTTCTTCAATCCATGGTCTTAACGAATGTCTTATCCACCACCATGGCATTCCACACAGCATTGCTTCTGATCAAGGAACCCATTTCACAGAAAATGATGTGTGGGAATGGGCACATGCCCATGGAATTCACTGGTCTTACCATGTTCCCCATTATCCCAAAGCAACTGGATTGATGGTAAAGTGGAGTAGTATTTTGAAGACTCAATTACATGATGCCAACTAGGTAGCCATATTCTGCAGAGCTGGGCCATTTTTCTCTAGGGGGCTGTGTATGCTCTAAATCAGCACTCACTCTATGGTGCTGTTTTTCCCATAGCCAGGATTCATGGGTCCAGGAAGCAAGGGGTGGAAAGGGGAGTGGTGCCCCTCACTATTACCCCCAATGATCCACTAGGAAAATTTTGCTTCCTTAAGCTGTGCTGGTCTACAGGTCTTAGTTCTAAAAGGAGGAGTGCTGCCACCTGGCTATTTGGGGCTCTTCATGCCTCTGAATCAACAGGCAAAGAAGGGAATTACTATACTGGCTGAGGTGATTCATCCTGACTCTCAAGAGAAAATATGATGGCATCTACATAATAGGATAAAGAAGAGGTTGCCTGGAATAAAAGAGATCCTCTAGGGTGTCTCTTTGTACTGCCATGCCCTGTGATTAAAGTCAGTGGAAAATTGCTAGAACTCGTCCAAGCAGGACTAACAATGGCCCAGAATCTTCAGGAATGAAAGTTTGGGTCACGCCACCAGGCAAAGAACCACTGCCAGCTGAGGTGCTTGCTGAAGGGTATTGGTAACATGGAATGGGTCGTGGAGGAAGGCAGTAAAATATAAACTTTGACCACGTGACCAGTTACAGAAACGAAGACTGTAATGTTCATTAATATTCTTTCCTTGTTTGTTTTGAGTATTATTGTGTATGTACATAAAACGATTATCTTTGTTTTCTTCCCTAACTTTTTCCCTTATCATATGACATGAGTTGTGTTAGTTTCATGTCATAAAATTTATGGATGTAAAGTTTAAGAGTGAATATTACCCAAGGACTTGCACCATTTTCTGTAGGGAATTAATGTGTTTCTGGTTGTATTCAGGACAGTTGAATATTGTTAGGTGGAAATATAAATATCAATGTCTGTGATTGTTTTTATTTAGAGACTAAGTATGGTTTAAGGTGATGTGTATGGCTGCCAAGTTGACAAGGTGTAGACTGATGGTCAGGCTAATGTGTCAACTAGGCCAGGTAATTGTGCCCTGTAGTTTGGTCAAGCAAGCTCTGGGCTAATCGTAATACAAGGATGTTTATGGACTTTAGTCATCAGTGAGTTCATTGTATAGATAGATTATATCAGAATCAGCCAAGGAGATTGTCATCAGCAATGAGTAATTTTATCCAATCAGTTGAAGACCTTAAAAGGGGAAGTGATTCATTCAGAGAGAATTTTCCAGATTGATTTCAGACAGCCAGTGTCTCCTGGGAACTCATCAAGGACCTTCATCAGAGCCTCTGTTTACAGCCTGCCTGAGGAATTTGGACTTGTGCATCCCCACGGTCACGTGAAAGAGTTTAATAAAATCTCCTACTATTTACAGATATCTCCTGTCAATTCTGTTTCCCTAGGGAACCCTGACTAATAAAGATGGTAACACAAGAAGTCAACATAATTTCTATGTTTGTCTTTTATAAATTATTTAGTAATACATAGATAAAAGATCATTATGTAAATGAAAATTTTAATTTATGTTTTCGGTAGGCACTAACTACTGCATAGTAAATACTAATCGCTTTATGTCAAATTGACCTGAAAAAAATGATGTTTTTGAACAAATTAGGACAAAGGAAATAGGTGGTAATGATGCTCAATGGACCGAAATTTTTCAAAAATTCATGTGTTAGGTTTACATTACAAAGTAATAGTCAAGGATAATCAACTTGTAATTTAACCAAACTACACTGCTTTCCATAAAATCTTTTGATCTTGAGTAAAGAATAATGATGCTAGTGCTTAAGATAGTGGGGGTTTTTTTTTAACTTAAAAAAATAATTTTAGAATTACAGAAAAGTTTCAAAAATAGTATCAAATCCACATCTACCTTCCTCCCAGCTCCCCCTAATTTTAACATAGCCCCAGTACAATTATCAAAATCAGGAAATAAGCATTACAATAGTGTTTTAATTCCACATATGTAATTAATAGAAGGAACTAAAGCTAAATATATTTATATCAGTAATTATAACGTAGGGTGATACAGAAAATTATTGTTTTAACAGAATAATTTAAGCAGAACTAATTCATAAATTCTAAGTATTATTTTTCTTACCAATACACTTCTTAGTCTTGAACCATAACATGAATAATTTGTAATGGGATGTGTGTGAAGTTCATAGCTAATAGCAGTTCTCAGATCCGTAGAAAAGGATGTTGTTTATTTTATTTCGGAGTCTCCCAGTCTAGTTCTGCAATGTACGAAATCCTATTCTCATGAGAAAAAAATTTGCAATTAGATAGCTTCTTTCTAGAGGTCGGAATCTGAATGTATTTTACCTTCACTAAAACTCCTACATGTCTACACCTTGTAGATATATTTTCAGGTGATCATCTGTGGTTTGGTATGTCAAGTCAACTATCATAATGATGCTGAGTATAGTATGAGAATTATATCTCTCTTATTGATGGCAAATACTACTACAACATATATATGAGTACATTTTATAAATGACAGAGGATAAACTTGAATTACTTAGTATTTTGTGGTTTTAGAACAATGCTTGAATATGATCTTACGCATGAAAATGCATAGGGTGATATTTCTCTGGATTTAATATAATTGTTTTCAAGATGAAGATGTTCCAAATTTGAGTCACTGTTTTCTTCAGGATTGCAAATTTCTTCTGGAAGAATATTCCTAAGGAAAAACATATATCCCAGTCACAAATGGTCCATGTTAATAATCTGCCTTCATAATTTATGAGTGAAATTTTACATTTATTAAGAAAATTTTTTCTTCAAATAAAATTTGACCCTTTTCTCATACCACACACCAGAATAAATTTCAAATAATGTCCAAGATTTAAATGTGAAAATTGAAACCATAAAACTACTAGAATAAAAAGGGGTATTTTCTGGAAAACTGGAGAATCATCCTATTTGTGACTCAAAAACCAAAAGCACTAAGGAGAAAAAATTAATAAATTGACTGTAGGTTTAAAAACCTTGCAAAGACAGAGTAGGAGAAAGTATTAGTAAATTATATCACAGATAAAAAGTTAATATACAAAGGCCTCCTAAAAAGCTAGGAGAAAAGGAGAAAAAAGGAAAAGAGCAAAAATATGGGTGACCACTTCACAGAGAGAAAAAAGAAAGAAAGAAAATGAACTGTAATCATGAAAAGATGCTCAATTTCAGTCATAATAGGAGCAATGCAAATTAGAACTATGCTGGCACTTAACACTCCTCACTTAAAAGATTTGGAAAAAAATCTAAAAGGTTATTATTAAAGACTGATGATGAGAGTATAGGAAGAAAATATTATTGAAGGAATGCAAAATGGCACAGCCCTTATCTTATGGAAACAAATTTGATAAGCTCTAGAAAAATTACATATGTATTTTCCCCTTTTCTCCCGGCAATCCGACTTCTAAGACTCTATCCCAAAGTTAAAATAGAAAAATACAAAATGATATCTGCACAAAGTTAATAAAAGTAAATTAATATTGTTGGGAAGCCAGATTTTTCAGTGTAAGAGAAACAAGTTTAAAACAGAAAAGAATTAAATAAACAAACTGTAATATTAAATTTGAATTGGAAATATCCATATTAACTGAGATTTTTTTCCTTTTCGAAATATGTATTTCCTGACAGTCTACTGAAAAGGCCTAGAAAAAGTAACCACAAAATTGAAATGAGCAAATTGATGCCCAGACTGTAGTCTCTAAATACTATTTCCCAATAAAATAGAGCTATTCGGAGGAAGGTTGATTACAGTCTTCAGTAGGAAATATAAAAAGTGGTCCTGAGGCATGTTTTTATATCATTAAGCAAGTAAGCTATACAAGATCAATGGAGACATCGCAAAGGACAGAGGGACCAGCTTAAAGCGCTTCCATTGGCCAAAGATGGGACATTTTAAGCATCTAAAGGAATAATGATTACAATTGATTGAACTGTGTAAATATATATAATGAATATGTAAAACCTGTCAGTTCTTACTGAGTCTCCAGAGGAAAAAGAGAAAACCAAAAATAAAACAAAAACAACAAAAAGACTTAGGCACCAGTTTCTTATTCTTATAGGTGATTAAAGGAAGGGATGAGCATTTATCCTACGTTTCAGAGTAGTAAAATAGCTCTGTTGATAGGGAAAATTCTTTACAAAGGAATTTCAGCTAATAAATGTGGAAGGAATGACAAAAAAACAGATATTCACCATTTTATTACATTTAATGAGATATTAGATTCAAGCGCAATCATCAGTGAGTTAGACCATTGATGGGAAACTTTATCATGGAGATATCAGACTGAGACTACCTAAACCCACTGATAAATTTAGAATCACTAAAAGTGGAAACATTGTATACCTCCTGATGCAATGATATATGAAGGACATATGAAGGATAACCTATGAAGTATTTTTGTCAAAAACTTTGGAAACAATCTAGAGTTAATTTCTACTTTAAAGGAAAGGTGATAGAGAAGTAAGTCAAGATACCACAAAGTAGCAAAATGTGACTTATTAAGAAGTCCAGAAAAAGTTGAAAGTAGGTACTGGTCTCAATTAAAACAGAGAAAACAAAATGTAACATGTGGCCCATATTTGGATCTTGAGTTAAACAAAACCAACTATAGAAAGACATTTTTGGCAAGTGGATGTGGCTCAGGTGACTGGGCTCCTGCCTACCACATGTTCAAATCCCAGTGCCTCCTAAAGCAGACAGCAAGCTAGCACAACGGGCACAGCAAGCTGACACAACAAAAGACACAAAAAGAAAAGAACATAATGGGAGACACAACAAAGCAGGAGGCAGAGGTTCCCTAAAGAAGACAATGAGCTGATGCGACAGGCAGGTGTGACCAGCTGACACAACAAGATGACACAACAAGAGACATGAGGAGGCAAAGTAGAGTGAGAGACACAACAAAGCAGGGAGCAGACACACATCGGAGGTCCTGAGTTCGGCCCCCAGAGCCTCCTAAAGAAACAAGGAAAACAGACTCAGCAAGGGAAAAACAACAAGGGGGTGGGGAAAAATAAATAAAATGAATCTTTGGAAAAAAAGAAAGAAAGACATTTTTGAGACAGTTGGAGAAATTTGAATAGTGGAAAGTAAATACTCTCATCTAAATAGAAGATACCAGGGAATTCATGTTAATTTTCTAGGTTGTAATAATGGCATTATGGTTATATAAGAAAATGTCATTATTTTTAGAGATGCATATTGGAGTGTGTAAGGGAAAAACTATCTAGAATTTGCTTTGACATACCAATTTTTTAAAATTGTCTTAAAACAAAAAAAAATTTGAAATATAAATATCTCACATTTCATGGAATAGATGTATTCTAACAATGTTTGCTATTTAGGAAATAATTTAAGCCCCCTTTATTGCGTAATAGAAAAAAAATTCACTAAAAGACTGATTTTAAAACTTTTGGAGATGAAAAAGATGTAAATTGTGTTCATATTCAAGATGCTAAGAATATTTTAGTACTTAAAGTACTTTTGTGGTGACTTTCCCTACTTTGGAATCTCATGCTGTTTTTCAACAGTGTTCTTTCCCACAATCTTAAGATTTTCTTTTATATGCCTAGAGATCCCCTAACTACATTCTTGAAGTTACTAAAATCAATCTGTTTTTGTTTGGGCCTTAGCAGTTTTAAAGTTTAACATGTGGAAGGGCTTGCTTCCATCCTGCCCTTAGTTAGATTTACTTCAATTTTAGATTTGCTTAAACCTTGATCATTTGTATTTTTCTCCTACCAATCACTATATCCAAAAATCTGAACACTACCATGATAGAACCCAAAAACTCGCTTTTATTTTTTTCTAAGAAAGACATTTATGTGTTTTAGCCACTCTTTTTAGAGTTATCTTTTAAATAAGTTTCATGGACTTGAAATATTTTAGTATTGTCAGGAAAATTTAAAATTTTTTTCATATTTGTTATAAAAGTTTTATTACCCATCTAAGTTAATGAACCACTGGCCCAGGCATTAAAGCCACACACTTAAATATTCTGCTAATCCTATTCAGCTTCTTGACTGTTTCCTTTGTTTCTTAAACTTTTTATTTTGATATAATTATAGACTTGTAGGAAGTTACAAAGAATGTACAAAGAAGTCCCTTATGTCCTTCATCCAGTTTTCCTAAAGGTTATAGCTGATATAACTGTAGTACAAGATCAAAACAAAGAAATTGTCATGGGTACAATGTGTGTCTATATTTCTTTGCCATTTTATCACACACGTAGATTTGTGAAACTACCACGATAGTCAAAACACAGAACTATTCCATCACTGCAAAGATCGGCTGTCAGTATTTTACAAGTACAAGTGAAATGTAGAAATCTAGCCTTCCTTTAAGCCCATTATTGTCACTGCTTTTAATCTAATTGTTTTCTATATTTCTTCTACATATATTGATATCCACCTCAGACAATTTTGTGCTTATGTTTTGACCATCAAACATAATTTAGGAAACTCAAAAGGAGAAGGAAAGTCTGTCTTATTTACTAATACTTTGGCCCTTTCCATTGTTCTTTCATTCTTCCCAATGTTTCAAAGCATTTTCCATCATTTCCTTTTTTTTTTTTTTTTTTAGGTACTAGGGCCGGAGATTGAATCCAGGACCTTGTATGTGGGAAGAATCCGGTGCTCAACCACTGAGCTATATTGGCTTCCTCGAATTTGTTTTTTCACTTTGTTTTGTTGTTTGTTTTTGTTTTTAGGAGGTACTGGGGATCAATCCCATGACCCTCATATGTGGGAAGCAAGTGCTCAACTGCTTGAGCTACATCCACTCCCCCATTTCCTTTCTATTTCAAGAACTTCCTTTAGCCATTCTTTTAGGGCTCCTCTGCTGGCAACATATTCTCTTTGTTTTCCTTCATCTGGAGGATGTCCCTCATTTCTGAAGGATAGTTTCACTACGTAGAATTCAGGGTTGACTGTTCTTTTCTTTTAGCACTTGAAAGATTTTGTGCCTCTTCCTCTGGCTTTCCATGATTTCTGTTGTCATTTCTGTTTTCATTGTTTCTTGCTCTTTTCAAGATTCTTTCCTTGTCTTTCATTTTCAGATGTTTCATTATGATATGTCTTAGCATGGATTTCTTTGGGTTTATCCTATTTGGAGTTTGCTCACTTTCTTCTGTAGGTTTTTTTGTTTTGCCATATTTGAGAAGTTTTCAGCCCTACCTTCTTTCTCCTCTCTTTTCTGGACTCTAATGACTTAAATATTAGCTCTTTTGTTATAGTCCCACCTTCCCTGAGATTCTGTTTATTTTTTCCCTGTTTTTTCTTTGTTGTTCAGATTGAATGATGTCTCTTGTTCTATTTTCAAGGTCATTGATTCTTTCCTGTGTCCTCTCCATTCTGCTGTTGAGCCCATCCATTGAGGGTTTTTTCAGTTATTATATTTTTCAGTTCCAAAATTTACATTTTGTTTTCTTTATACCTTCTGCTTCTTTGCCGAGACTTTCTACTTTTAGATGTGTGTTCATAATTGCTCATTGAAGCATTTTTGTGATGGCAGCTTTATAATCCTTGTCAGATAATTCCATTCTGTGTCCTCTCATTGTTGGTATCCATTGTCTTTTCTTATTCAAGGTGAGATTTTCCTAGTTCTTGGTATGATCAGTAATTTTCATTTGTATCCTGGCATTTTGGGTATTATAAGACTCTGGATCTTATTTAAATCTTCTCTTTTAGTAGGCTTCTATGATACCACACTGGTGGGGTAAAAGGGGTGCTACTTTGCTACTGTTAGATGGGGGTGAAGTTTCAGTTTCTTCTTTGGCCTCCATTGTCTCTCAGCAAAGGGTGCCTTGTCGCTATTGGGCAGAGGTGGGAGTTCAGCCCCCCATTAGTCCTGGCTAGGAATAGGAGGAACACTTCATTATTGAACCTCATTTTGGCCTCCACTGACACAGTGGGGGGAGGGGTACTCATTATCACCAGGCCTGGTGAAAGTCCCAGTTCCCCACTTGATCGGGGCTTGAGGGCCACGTTACATCCAGGAAGGGTGGAAACATAGGCTATCTACTAGGCCTTTGCTGACACTCGTGGGGTTGGGACCACAGTGTTTGGCCAGAGTAGAGCAGTTATTATCTAAAAAATTTCTTGCTAGGTTTCTTTTCTGTTTCTTTGAATAAAGAAAGCAGGCTTTTCTTGGGGCTCTTTTTATTTTTTTTCCTTTGGTATTCAATGCATGTTCATTTATTTTACTTTTACAAAAGAAATTGCCTACCCCCTTAGCCCCATCCCCCCAAAACAGTCTCTTTTCACACACATTTAAAAACTAAACCTAATGAAGATAAAGAAGTTAATTTCAGTACAATTATGTTTCAGTGTAACTGTTAAAATTAGAGTTTAATTTCCTACAAGTGACCAATGTCCAAGTGACTTATAGGGAAATCCTGATTATTTGACGAAAGGAAAATTCCAAGTTATTACAAGTTAGCAAATGCTAGTACAAAAATAGTCCATGTGCTGGAACAGCCTTTCCTTGTACATAGGTCTCAGGGCAGTCCACTGACTTTGTAATACATTAATGTTTCAGGATTCTCTTTCACAAATGACTCATTTGTCACAGCTGAAGCAACACGGCGCCTACAGTGGCAGAGGCTAGTGTCCACCTCAGGGCCCTGCTGGAGACAGCAGGCTTGGGAGTGCCATATCTGACCCCACAGGAGCAGGGCAGAGCCCTAGCCTCAGCTCCACAAGGGGGTCCTGGAGGGAGGGCAAGTTGGGGATAAGGCTGCTTTTGGGGACCTTTTTTGTCTGCTCTCATCTGGGATATATGAGGCAAAAGAAACCCCAAGGAACTCACCATTTCTTGATGCCAACCCTTTTGGCTAATCTACCTTCTTCTCTCCACTTTTCAGAGTCTTCCTAAGTTTGTTTCATATATAATATCCTGGGATGGGGACAAATATTACTCTATCTTGTCTGGAACTGGGAGGCCTTCTTTTTTAAAAATTATCTCCCTTCTGTTGACCCTTTTACTGATTATAATATGGAGATAAAGTACATTAAAGTGCTTGTTGAAGAAGAATTTATATTTCTTCTCTTTGATAGTTTAGTTCTATATGATAAATCCCAAGTTAATTACATTTTTATGGGTAAGCACCAAATAATTTCTTTTCCTAAGATCAGTGACCTTTAATAGAAAATAAGCTGCCCCTACCTCTTGTTTGTTAGTTTACATAGTAGTGTTAAATTTTGCTGCCACTGTCTTTCACAGTTTGGAGCATCAGGGTCAGTCAAGTGATCAATCCTATAACATTGAAGACTTAAAAATGGCTGTATTTAGAATGGGTGTTCTATTGCTACTTTATATCTCTTTAACATTCCATAAGACATCTTAAAATTTTTGACACTGTAATTTATGTATTCAAAAGTATATTACAAGAAATATAGGCAATCTATAGAATCTACAGATAAAAATATATTGGCCCTCTCTCTTGCTTTCTTCCTCCCCACTTCTACTCCCCCACCCCACACACACACCCCTCCCTTAATGGTAAATCAAGTGAAAAGCAGTTCTTCAGAGCTAGTATGAGAAATGGGTAGCTCTAGCTATACTATGCACATGCCAGTCTACTTCCCATCCTTACCCATCTCCACCTTCCCCAACCCTTTTATAAACCTTTGGATACCTTCCTTCTTCCCTCCCTCCTTCCCCTCTTCCCTCCTCCCCTTCCCCCCCCCCCCCCCCCCCCACCTTTCTCTCTTTTTAGGAGTTTAAGTATGTTTGGACTTTTATAGGTGGTAAAAGAGTAAGGGGCATAATCCTCAGTGACAGAGCAAAAAGAAATTAGTGTTCCTCTCTCCTTCGTTGCCAGTGATAAAGACTGCAATAACAAACCTTTCCAGATTAATTCTTATAGCATTCCTATCTAGGCAGGGTTGGATGACTAAAAAGGTAGATTGAACTCACATAGAAAAATGTGTTTCTAAAAGTGAGGAAAGTCAAAGTCTCAATAAATTTATGAGGAATTCTGCAGTCAGAAAAATCTAGATAGAAGCAAGTTTAACTTTAGCATAAATTTGTTTTGTGTTTTACAGTACAGATTAGTATTTTTTAAATTATATGTGGGAGTAAGAGTAGCACCATTATCTTTTTGTCACTTTAAAGCCTCATTTGAACCTGTCTCTAAGGTTCTAAGTATTATGTAATGATGCTTATTATTTTAAAAATTTACTATGGGAATTTGCAAACATTCAAAAGTAGCAAAAACTATAATGACTCCTCATATACCTGCCTTACAGCTTCAATAGTTATCAACATTTACCAATCTTGTTTAACCCATTTTCACTTTTTTCCCTTGCCTGACCAGATACCATGCCATAGTCATTTAATCATATGTTTTGTCAACCACAATAATTTAACTTTATACTTTAAAAAGCCAAAATTTACCGTATCTTGTTGTTGTTCAATCTCAGAAAATGTAGCGCCTTCATTTCTTGTATCCCAGATGGTATAGATTTTAAGTGATTGTGATCCAGGAATAATTCTCTCAGAGAATGGTATGCCCCATAGAATGAGACAGGGTCCACACCATCATTGGTGAGTTTGTTAAATGACAGGTACAAATATTCCAGGCCTGGCTCCATGTGACCAAACACATAGCCAGGAATCCGCTCAATTTGATTCCCGATTAGCACTAGGTGCAGCAAAGACTTGGGAAGATAGGAGGGGACATGATAGAGCTTGTTGTAGGAGAGATCAATCGATTCTAGATTTCTGCAGTAAAGAAAAAAGTTAACAGGGTAGGGAATATCACAGTCATGACCATGAACTCTAAGTTTTGACAAAGCCAGTCTTGACACTAGCCCACTTTCTTACAGCAGTTGGTTTGAAATACTGGTTCTAAATACCAGCTTGGGTCTGTCTGACTTTGAAGTTCACATGTTTAGCAGTCGACCATACTGCCTTTCCAGCTTCTTGTTCCATTACAGAGGAGTACCAAAGCTTAGGAGAGAAGAATTCATATCCCTGGATGTACTAGTGGGGCCTAAAGACATTCCAGAAATATCTCAAAGGTCAAAGTATTGAATCTGAAATGAAACCCAGGAGTCTCATCTGATATTAAACTATCTATCATGTCTTCAATTCCAAAAAACAGGTTTTTTTTACCTTTTCATTCAACGTTTGATTTGATGACCTGGCATACCTAGTACCTGGGATAAAGTGGGTAGGGGAATATCTAGAAAACATTGCTAATCAGCCAAAGGATCTGAGAAATGTGGTGGCTGTTTCAGGAGCCTTACCTGAGCTTCCTAAGACTTTTGCCCCACTTCTTTGTACCTAATAAAGAGCACTTTTCCTCTGTCCACAGGACATACCTGGTCATACCCATCTGCTCCCTCATCCTGCCTGAACCCATTTGGCCTCTTTCCATCTCTCTATCCTAATTCTGAGAAACAAATGTCCCAGGTTATTCTACTCAGATGATTACATATCACTCATATGAACACACATGTAGCTCCAGATCTTCTCTGTTAGGGGAAGAGGACAGATGTGCTGAGTGTTTTACTGTGTTGCTTGTCTTTTCCTTCTCCTAATGCACATGGCTGCACAGCCTGGCCCCCTTCATTGGGAACTGCAGCCTGACCCTATTGATTCCTGTCCAGAAAGATGGATTCTGGTTTTCCCTCCACTATCAGACCACACATTTCTCCAATCTGTTTTGTCAGACTTGGGGTAAACAAGTCGTTTGGAGAAATGGAGACAGTGTAGTATAAGAGAAAGGCCTGGACTTTGAAGCTTGGTTCTTCTACCTAATGAGAATGTTGAAAAAGAGGCAGCAGCTTACTTACCATATACAAGAGATTCTTTCATTTAAGCTTCCTCATTTATGCCTATGAGGTAGACATAAACTAAAATATATTTTTACCGTTGTGGTTAAGACCTCTAGGGTCAAATATTTAACAGTTTGGAAACTCCATGAACTAGGCAAGTTTTGTGGCAGAGAGGATTTAATAAGGAATTCTCTGCCAGAGTCCCTCAGTGCCATCGCAGGCCCCTCCCTCACATATTACTCCCCAATTTTTTATCCTTTTTAGTAATAGGAAACAGAAGAATTAGGCTAAGTCAAATTGTATCATATACGTACCCTTGATTTATCCAGGCTAAAGGAGCAATCCTATTTTCTTCAATTTTATTGTAACGTAATACAATAACAGTTATCATTTTGGTATGGTTGAAACAAATTTCAGTTATTTCTTCAATTTGGTTATTTTCTAAATACAATTCCTGTAATTTAGAGAAAAAGTATTATTTTCCTTTTGTGTTAGTTGATAAATATATTTAATTTCAAAGAGATTGTAATAGCTTAATGTGGACTATTCTCATTATTATTATCTAACAATTCATTTACTGCTCTTTCATACTCTTTTTTAAGATGTCAAATTTTCTAACTAATTAGTGAAATAAAATATACTGTCTTTCATGGTTATGAAATTAAATGAATTTTATTTAATTTTTTAGCTATAAGAAATGTTGTAAGATAGACCATACTATAATGATTATATAATGTTTTCTAGTTTATAGCATTTTTTTTACCTAATTTATCTCATTTGGGCTTCAAAGCCCTAAAAAGTAGATTGTGAGAACTGCCCAAGATTACATGGCTGATACATGTGAGAAACTCCCCCTCACTCAAGACCCTAGTTCCAGGGCAAGTGTGCTTCCCACTATCCTTGCTATCTGTATATTTTTAGGGTTACATTTTTTTAGATTCACTTACATTGTAATTAATTTTAAAAGCAAGGCGAAGTTTGCTAGAATTATTAGTAGGTTTTCAATAGCAAACTGCCTTCAAGTTAAATTTAGTTTTTCACTGAAAGTCCTGAACTGCAAAAATTCTCTTTGTTCTCCTGTTGAAACTCATAATAGAATTGGTATATATCTTCAGTGTCACTTTTTATTCATATTATGGCAGTTTCCCACTCTTTGTCTCCTAATTTTGGTATTTGTTAGAAATGGGTAAAGAAAGGTTCATGTTTTCGCTTTTACTTTCATACATGTTGAGGGGGTCGAATTGGATTAGTGGTTCCCAAACTTGGTTGTATATTAGAATCACCTAGGGAAACAGACTTGGCCCAATGGATAGGGCATCCGCCTACCACATGGGAGGCCTGTGGTTCAAACCCCAGGCCTCCTTGACCCGTGTGGAGCTGGCCCATGCGCAGTGCTGATGTGCTCAAGGAGTGCCCTGCCATGCAGCGGTGTCCCCGGCATAGGGGAGCCCCATGCGGAAGGAGTGTGCCCCATAAGGAGAGCTGCCCAGCATGAAAGAAAGTGCAGCCTGCCCAGGAATGGTGCCGCACACATGGAGAGCAGACACAGTAAGATGACGGAACAAAAAGAAACGTAGATTCCCGATGCCGCTGATGAGGATAGAAGCAGTCACAGAAGAACATACAGCAAATGGACACAGAGCAGAAAATGAGGGGGTTGCAGGGGGGGGGGGGAAGGGGAGAGAAATAAATAAAAAATAAATCTTTTTGAAAAAAAGAATCACCTAGGGAAGATTTTAAAAATATAAATTCTTATCTAAATGTGTCTCATTAAGAAAGTAGTTAAATTAATCATGGTACACCCATCTGTACATTTTAAACTCTGCAGTTTTAAGAAATAATGAGTAGACGTTTTATATATAGTCATGAGGCAGTATTCAAAATTTTTAGCTATATGGGGAAGCTGTGAAGCAGTGACTTTTTGAGAAAGGTTTATAACATATGTTGTTATGAGTATAGAATTTCCCAGGCTAGTAAAAGTGGCTCTCTTTGGAAAGAGAAACCAGGGAGGGGAAGTTCAAACATGTGATGGAGACACATTGTTCTTTTGTATTATTTAAATTGTGTGTGTATGTTTTTACCATGTGCATGCATTATCTGCTTAACAATTTAAATTTTAAAAAATACTGTCTGGCCCTGCCTCCCTCTCCTCCCCAAAGGAATCTGATTTAGCATTTCTGGGATAGGGCAAGAGAATCTATATTTCTTAAGGACCCAAGTGATTATGATAGAAAGCAGGTATTGGAATCACTTATCTTTAAGATTTTGATATATTCCAAAGTTATATAACTCTGTCTCTTAATCTGGAAATAGAAGAGGAAGGCTGACGCTGTGGCAGTAGCATAAGTTCAAGACAGATAAACCTCTTTCTGACTCTCTGGGGCCACATACATGGAAAACTCCATCCTGACTTCTGACTGAATGATCATGTCATTTTACAGAAACAAAACTCAGATAAGGAAACCTGGATCTAGCTGGGTTCTGCCAATATTTATAGAATCTGTGGGCCTTCATTTTCTTGATGCATAAATGAGGAATGTTGATGCTCATTAACTAAAGACTACCAAGATCACCTGGTAAACATAAACAAAGTTAGGCTTATTACTTTCTGCAGTGCAGGGGGACATACATGGGATACAGTGAAACATCTCCAAAGGGCTAAGTTAATAAAGGAGTAAGCAGTGGATTTAGAGGCCTGCAGTTAGTCAAAGGACAGTTTTGATAGGAATTGGTCGAGATTTCTAAGCTATAAAGTTGGCTGGAACAGGCAGTGGCCTTCTCATTAGAATACACAAGTCAGTGTAGAGTTAAGTATTAGATCATTTTACCTATAGCTTTACCTTAAAACATATGGGTCTAAACAAACTGGTATTTTAAAACTTTGAACTTAGTTTGTAATGAACATCATGATTTTGGTTTAGTACACGTTAACCATCTTGCAAGTCAAGGTACTTTTGGCAAGTTGTGATTTTTCTTTCAATTATCAGTTCTCCTTCCCCACTCCCTTCCCATTTTTCACTTTATTAGGGATCTCTACTAGTATTATAATATTAATTCTTATTTTTGTATTGTTTGAAGGGAAAACAATGCTCAGAGTCCAGGAAATTCTGTACATCAGCACCCAAACAGAATTTAATATTCAAAATTGCCTTTATAAATATATTATTTCTTTCATTGTAATGTACTTTATTTAAAATATAGAACATGTAAAACATTAGAAGAAAGAGTGGTACCTCAACAGAAGCAGGAAGACCCTGTGGGATAATTCTAAATTTGTTTTTTCCCAGACGCAGGTAGGAAAGGCTCTTCAAAGGTTTGAAAGCTAAAGGATTGACATTGGTTTCACTGAGATGATTTCCTTCCAGTTCTAAGGTGACCAATTTATTTAAGTCTATAAGAAAAATAAAGTTATTGGAATATTAGGATAACTGAAAATCATACAATTTCTATAGTCTTTCAGTATGTCATATGAAATATTTCACCTATTGGAGGGCAAATGCTATAGCTTCTTTATCATTTTATCCTCCCTCCTCCCCACATAAAGGTTTTTCCCGAGCATATTGCATGTCCTAAATTTGCTGCTCAGTCAGTTCCAGCTAGGGCCTAAATGCATGGTCTAATTAAAAGGTGGGACTGTAAAGAAATAATGACAAAAGTATGTGTAAGAAACAGAAGCAAGATTGAGGGGAGTGTGATGGTGGTTTGTTTTTTTTTTAAGATTCGTTTATTTATTTATCTCCCCCCCTCCCCCCCCCCCCCCCCCCGGTTGTCTGTTCTCTGTGTCCATTTGCTGCGTCTTGTTTCTTGGTCCGCTTCTGTTGTCGTCAGCAGCACGGAAAGTGTGTGTGGCACCATTCCGGGGCAGGCTGCACTTTCTTTCACACTGGGCGGCTCTCCTTAGGCACACTCCTTGTGCGTGGGGCTCCCCTATGCGGGGGACACCCCTGCGTGGCAGGGCACTCCTTGCACGCATCAGCACTGCGCGTGGGCCAGCTCCACACGGGTCGAGGAGGCCCGGGGTTTGAACCACGGACCTCCCATGTGGTAGACGGATGCCCTAACCACTGGGCCAAGTCCGTTTCCCAATGGTGGTATTTATAATTATTTTGGTCAGTGGAAGTTTAGAGGGAGATGGGGAAGAGTCAGGAAAACCACCACAAAGGCAGTGATAGCTGAAACGGGGTTTTGGAACTCAGATGAACAAGAAGTGGAAAGTTGAAGGTTCTTCTTAGCATTTGAAAAGACAGGTGTGAAATGGCAGAGAGGGATAATTTTGGGACTTTAATGCAATGAGGGGTTCCTTTTTTCAGGACTTACAAAGATGCACTTGTACCCAGGGAAACCCTCAACTTCTGAGCTAAGTAGTTAGAACAGTAAAGCAATGCAGTGAATTCCCATCATAGTTCATCATTTTTTTTAGCGGCAAAGATGGCAGCCAAATGGAAGTGTGGAAAGGAGGACAATCAAAAATTCTCCACGCAATCAGAATGCACTTCCAAGAAAGGCCTTTTATATAAACAAATGTTTAAAAAACTCTCTACTAGCCCTAGGAATGGTATGACACAGATCAATTGAAAGCTTAAAGAAAGAGAATTGACAGCTCAGTAGCCATGTATCCAGATGTGTGAGTCATTTTCAGGGTGTAACTTTGTATTTTGTTCAGTGACCAAGATTCCCAAAATAGAAGTTTTCATGATCAACTACAAGTAGCAGGCATTGCACTATATGCAGTGCATTCTTCCTCTTAAGCATAATATAATCCAATTAGAGAAGCAAGAGTTTAAGCAAAAGCAAAAGACAGTACTTTGTCAGGAGTACAAACAATAAATGCTAAGATTACAAAGAGGAGACTGGAGGGTTGGAGAAAACTTAATGGAAGTGGAACTGGAGCTAGGCTCCATCTTAAGGATGGAAAGAATTGAAAATGGGAGGATGGAAAGAATTAAAAATGGGGAGGAAGTTCCAGGTTCTACACAAGCAGGTTTAGAACCCTCCTGGATGTGCTCAGGGAATAGAAAAAGAGACCAAACCTGGCCTGAAGTGGATGGTTTGTTCTGGGAATAGACTGGCAGGAGCAAAAGTTGAGTGGAGAGAATAGAACCTCACTGTGGAAGGCTTTTATACAAGTTTGAGCAGGGAGATGGCACGGCTAAAGCTAAATTTTAAAAAGATTAACGTATGGTAGTGTTTAGGATAAATGGAAGGGCTGAAAAACAGGAAACAGGAGGCCAGCCTGTGAAAAGTAACTATATTTCCTTCATATTCTTTTAAATTTCCAAAACTAAAAGTAGTGGGAATCCAGCATACTTATCTAGTATATAGTTGAAGTTTTGAAATGTAAGAAAGTTTTCTACTGAAATATAGATAATAGAAGTATGCTAGTGGTTATTCGTGTGTCATCCTTGCACAGGGACCATGCTAATCTTATCCGTATCGTTCCAATTTTAGTTAATGTGCTGCCGAAGCTAGCACTAGGCTAGTGATGATTACCTGTCCTCACAGGACAGAAAAACATAACACATGCTACAAATTGATGATATTGTATATTACTTTGCAATTATTCTCTGGCCTATTTTTATGTTGTATTTGTAGGAAACAAAGTAACAGAAAATTGGATGGAGTTAGAGAAGTTTTGTCCTGTAGATCAGACTTGGGGTAGATGTTGAAAGAAGGATAGTTAGCAGGGAATAGGGAAGAAGTTATACCATTTATGGGGACTGGGAGAATGGCATGAGCAAATTAATGGATGTTGATAGAAGTGTATAAGAACACCAACATTGTAGGTATTCTTAGTGAATGACAACACATGATAATTTCTAGAAGGCCTCAGTAATAATGGATTTTTATTTGTTTCAGTCATTAATGAAGAAAGAAATGTTTTTAAGCATGTCCAGTTTTTTCCTGTTCTCCATCGCTTCTGCCTTTTATACCCTTTCCCCTTATTTATATGACCTTCTTTTCTCCTTATTGGATATACAAATCTCATCAAGACATTCTTCTGCTTAAAATTTTTCAGTGGATGCTGCATCTTCTTCTGGATAAATTCTAAACTCCTTTGCATAATATATAAAGCTCTTAGTTACCTGATTCTTTCCTGTCTTTTCACACTCATCTCAGGCTATTCGCCCCCACATCATACATATCCTGTATGCCAGTGTTGGAAAAGTACATGCTATTCCCAAGGCATCGAGAATCTTTCATTTCTTCATGACTTTGCACATGTTTTCTCCCTCCAGAATTCCCTTTCTCCCCTCTTCTCTAGAACTATGTCAAAGGACATGAGTGAAGAACTGCCATGAGAGGTATAACAGAAGAGCCACTGGTCCACTGATGATCAAGCCAATGGCTTCTATCATGAAAGAAAGTAGAATCTTGGCACTGGGCATTGGCCTGTGCTCAGACTCTCCCTCCTCACTGCCTGCTAGCCTACTTGCCCACAGTGGCAGGACTTGTAGAAGCTGAGAAGCCTCAGCAGCTGCAGCCGTTGAGAGAGAACCCAGCACCCAAAAGCCAGCACTAGAGCACAACTAAGATCCCAGTACCTGAGGCACGAACCCTAGAGGAGGAATAAAAACCCAGTGCCTGAGTGTGATGACAGCAGAGAGCCTTCTTATGGCCATCTATGCAGGGCCAAGGCTTCTGTGGTATTTGGACTTTGGAGCCAGAAGGGGAGGGAAATGAGTAGGAGTCCAGTTTACCCTGGACTGCAAGCAGAGAAGTTAGGAATAGTAGAAACATTTGTGCAAGAGGCAGAAGAATTTCCTGAAGGAGACAGTAGAGAAACAATTCAAGAGATGTATGAGAACACCTTCAAAATAAGGAGTTTATACTTTATGATGTACCATTTTGATAATATAGCTAGAAATGTGATCTTCACCTGTACTTCACATGCAGCAAACTAGTACACTTGTTTTAAATTAAGTGTTCTCTTTTGTTTTCTGTTTTACCCAGCAGATAGAAATTTAATTTTCTAATGTCCTTTCCATATGACAAAACCCATCAAATTATGTTTATTGTTTTTCATATATACCCTGAAATCCATCTGGAATGTGAGTATTTCCATAACTGTATAATCCTCAAATTTGGCATTTCTCATTATTGTTCTCTTCCCATCACCAGTAGTGTCTTATTACTTTAACTTCTATGAGGTTTTTGGAAGTAAAAGGAAATAATTGAATCATTTTGTTCCTTTAAAAGTGTCATTTATCGACATTAATATAAATATAGTTCAAATCCAATAACCAAAAAGTGTTGAGCACCATGCCTCAAGAGCTATGTTAAACTATTATGAAGATAAAAAGAGAAATTAAGAAATCTTGGACTTAAAGCACATAATCTAATTAAAGACATTAGCTCCTAGTAAGTGAAAAACAATGCCTCTTGTATACAGCATTTACATTATGACAGCTTCATTATCCAGACATGGTCAAGAAACAAAGATTAAAAAAAAAAATTCCTAAACTACAATGTGGACTGTTATCCATGTGCTGCAGTGGTGCTCCAGAGTGCAGTGAATGTACCGCAGTGATGGGGGGGATTCTTGATGTGGGAGGAGTGAGGTGAGGGGGTGTAGGGGGTAAATGGGAATCTCTTATATTTTTCTGAATGTAACATTTTAAAAAATAATAAAGAGATCATGGGGGAAAAAAACATTCCAGCAATATCAAATCTACCAAACGTGGGGGCACCTTCACTAAAGACTATTCCATCAGAAAGCCAGGACATCATGGTAGCAGTACATCAACACACTTTTGTTCATACTTGTCACATGGTATGGATATAGCAGGATCTCCATTTCCTGGAAGTACCAGAACAAGCCCTCTCAGGAACAGAATTTTCAAAGCCAAAATTACAACCATAAAGTTCACATGCTAAATTTATGTGCTTTTATTGTAGAGTAGCGTCTCAGCCTCATATTTAATACCAACTTATTTACATTTTATACATAATATTCCTGTGCTTGGTTTCAGGATCTGGAATATGATAAATTAAAATTATAGAAGGTATGGAGGCAGGGAGAATTGTGGGTGAAGTATATTGACTGTGTAAGAGTGATAGAGGAAATACAATCAACTGAAAGCAAGTGCCTCATGAGGAAGGCACTGTGTTAGTCACTGCCTAGGGAAATAAAACAAACAAAAATAAAGATACAGACACAAATGCAAAGTTCATAGTATTTTGAGGAATATAAATTAAGATATTATGGATTTGTAGTATAATTATTGTATTGTGGATTATGATAACCTGAAATATTTAAGAGAAAGTTTTATTTGTGGTTAGGGTACTTTTTAAGACAATAGGTATTTTACAACACACTTTAAGAAATTTCTTCAGGAAAGTGGATTTGGCTCAATGGATAGAGTGTATGCCTACCACGTGGGAGGTCCAGGGTTCAAACCCAGGGCCTCCTGTCCCATGTAATGAGCTGACCCACGCACAGTGCTGATGTGCACAAGGAGTACCCTGCCCCGCAGGGGTGTCCCCCATGTAGGGGAGCCCCACATGCAAGGAGTGCGCCCCGTAAGGAGAGCCACTCCTCGTGAAAAAAGTGCAGCCTGCCCAGGAGTGGTGCTGCACACACGGAGAGCTGATGCAACAAGATGATGCAACAAAAAGAGACACAGATTCCCAGTGCCTCTGACAAGAATACAAGCGGACACAGAAGAACACACAGCAAAGCAGACAACTGCGTGGGGAAGGGGAGAGAAATAAATAAAATATAAATCTTTTTTAAAAAAGTTTCTTTGGTCAATAGTTAAAATAATTATCAACTAAAGTAGTAATGTGACCTAGAAAAATTCACTAGCTCTTCATTTGGCAATACTGTAAATAAAACTTCCACACAACTGTAGAAGAAAGGTTAGAAGGAAACATAATAATTTTTAAAAATTAAATACCTGAAAAACTTTCTTCGTCAATAGCCTGAAGATTGTTCTCATTGATTTTAAGTTCTTCTAATGTAGATGGTAATTCCGAAGGAATCTGTATCAAATTGTTTCCATCTAGATTCAGACGCAATAACTTCTTCAGAAGCTTAAAAAGCAAATCTCAAAATTACCTTTTTATGTAGTCACAGATCTTAATGGGCAATTTGAAGTAGTCAGAGTACTGCAAACCTGCACTTGGGCTTAGACAGTAATGCCCAGGCCACATTAGAAATCCCATATTCATCTTGCCAGGTAGAATGGACTGGATGATATTGATCCTGTTAATAGCATATATTGTCAGAGTTTTCGGCAAGCTATATTTTATGATTTTCTGTCCCACTCACCAACATTTATATTGCAGCTTCAGTAAGCAAAAAAAGGCCGCTCTAGCCACTGGATTGGTCGTATTTTGCTTGATCCTTAGATTATTACTTTAATAGCAATGACTTAAAATTACTTAATTCATGCAGTAATCGGAATCTGCCATCAACACTGACAATTAAAAGTAATTCTAATCCTTTTAACAGTTTTGTAAACCTCAGTTTCCTGTCTACACTAGGTAGAAACCATGTCATAAAATAGCACTAGTTATTGTGGGAAATTTTCAAATGGAAATGCTACTGGTATCAGACTTTTTATAAGATAGCCAAATAATTTAGGAAAAGGTGCAGTTTCACATTCGTAATTGCAGGCTACTAGGCCAAACCTAGCCTGCTCTGATAAAGTGGAAGTTGTATGGAATGGTTCATTCATCCATTTCTCATATCAAATTTCACCACTTTGAAACAGGACAGAGAATCCTAAAACTAGAAAAGAAGTAATTTCCTACAACATCATCCTCTTGATAAAAAGAACTCCCTAATATCAGGCATTATTCTATCAGAAAGATCGTAACATGTAGCAGACACTCCTGTTCTTTGGCATGAATGCGGAACGCTTTGTGTATTTGGACTCACTTATCTGCCACTCTGGAATCTGGAAGAAAACCAGGAACTGAGAGTGGAAGAGGCCAATGATTTGACCTTTGAGTGGACAGAATACAGTGAACAGAAGATTGCCCAGTGGAAAGAAGTTAGACCTGGAGGATGTAGTATGTTTTGCTTATGGATTTTTTTTTTAAAGATTTATTTATTTTATTGTTTTCTCTCCCCTTCCCCACCCTCCCCTCAGTTGTTCTGTGTCCATTTGCTGCGTGTTCTTTGTCTGCTTCTGTTGTTGTCAGCAGCATGGGAATCTGTGTTTCTTTTTGTTGCATCATCTTGTTGTGTCAGCTTTCCGTGTGAGCGGCACCATTCCTGGGCAGGCTGAACTTTCTTTCGCACTGGGCGGCTCTCAACTTTCTTTCGCACTGGGCGGCTCTCCTTACAGGGTGCACTCCTTGCACATGGGGCTCCCCTATGCGGGGGACACCCCTGCATGGCAGGGCACTCCTTGCATGCATCAGCACTGCGCATGGGCCAGCTCCACACGGGTCAAGGAGGCCCGGGGTTTGAACCGTGGACCTCCCATGTGGTAGACGGACGCCCTAACCACTGGGCCAAGTCCGCTTCCCTACTTATGGGTTTTTAAAGAACATGCATTTATGTGTATTTGTTTACACACACAAGCCCTCTTGCTTCTACCTTTATCTGAAATTCCTCAAACCTCTCTTCTCCTTTTTTAAAAAATTTAGTCAAATCTGTGCTGTCATAGGTTTATTCTGTGCTTTTTCATATTATCTTTCTCTCTTCTTCCAACATCATATCCCCATGCTGTTCATTTGTTTTTCCAGAGCCCCCTCCTGCCAAAGAATCCTTCATCAAATTTTTGCAAAAAAAGAACCACCATATTGCTAGCCTGAAACTATTAATAGTTTCCAGATGAGCTCTCCTTTATTCCAAGAAAGGACTTCATGTGCTAAGAGACTATAATTCAACATGTTTTCAGCTACCTAGGAGAAACTCCTCCGTAAATTCAAAAGATTAGTTTTGTCACTGATGCCATTGTTGATGCCAAGGATGAAGCTAGAAATATGTAGGACAGAAACTATTTTTAAGATAAAGCAGTTTAGGGACATCAGAGAGGAAACGTCCTTAAAAAAAAAAAAGAAACTGACTTAAAAATATTTTACTTTTCCTTCCTTCCCCACCTCCCAACCATTACCAATTTACATCATGCAGGAAAAATAGTTTAAATATATTGTTACAAATCAGATCGTATTTTTACCTTAAATGCTTTGGAGCTTATACCTGAAGAGGTGATATTATTTTTGCTCAGATCAAGCCTTTCCAAATTAGGTAATCCATTAAATGCTTCATCTGGGATGGAAGTGATAGAGTTCCCTAGGATAAAGAGCAGTGTATATTTTAGTTGCATGTGCATGTACATACAAAAGTGTGCATGGATATTTTAAAAAGGGGATTTGGATGAGAAAACAATACTCAGAACAAGAACAGAATATATATGTTCTAAACAAATACATATTTAGAAAAATAAGAAAACAAACTTGGTTGTGTTTCTTGGTCAAAATTTTCTCTGTATGGATTTGTCATGTGTTACATATAGCTGCTTAAAACAGGTAGAATGTGGTCTGCTTGACAATTCTATTAGCATTATGCATTTTACAACAAAGATGTGTCTCTGGAAGGTTACAGAGAAACTGATTTTTATATTCTTCATATTTTCCCATTCACAGTTCTTAGATGCTGCACTGAAAATATGATGCTTTTTTTTTTTTTTTTTTTTTTTTAGAGGAAATCTTACTTGCCTTCTGAGAAATAGTTTCCTTCTCTAAATTAGAAGTTTGGGAAGATAATCTCTTAGATTCTCTCCAGGTCTAACGTTATACCTCTTTTATTTTTATCCTTGTTTCTGTTCTATCTCAATCTACAAAAATTCCTACATGCTTTAGTTTTACAGGTTTTGGCTTTTGATACTGGGTCAAATACAGTAGTCAATGGTTTTAAACACAGAAAATAAACTTAACAGAAGTCATGAAAACAAGTGGTGATCTTGTCAAGCCAAGAATTCTATGATAATGTGACTAACCACAGGTCATTTCACTTTCATAAGACTTTAGCTTTTTACAAGTCATGTTTTCTTTTTTTTATTATTTTTATTTTGTAACTTTTTATTTTTAAATACTTGCTAACTTATATGACAGAAATAAAAATAATATAAACCATACAGAGAACTCCAGCATAACCATACCCAACTCTTCTAATCAACTAATTTCAACATTTTTTTGCCACATTTTCCATATCATTTTATCTATCCATCTATCCATCCAGCCATTCATTCATCCAAACATTACCTTTGTATATCTATTCATTTTCTGAACACTTGAGTGTAGGTTTATACATCATCATCTGTTTTTCTCTTCTTTATTTTCTTTTAAATGTTACATTCAAAAAATATGAGGTCCCCATATGTCCCCCACCCCCCGTACCCCACTCCTCCCACATCAACAACCTCTTCCATCATCGTGGCACATTCACTGCACCTGGTGAATACATTTTGGAGCAGCGCATACCTGGCACACAGGCCAAAAGAGGAGGTAAGCAGTGTAGATGTTGAGGAATCTCTAGGCATGAGAGGAATTCCTTAGGTGATCATAAAGGAAGTGAAATGAAAATCCTAATGTCAGGAAAGGGCATTGAAGCTGCTAATTTGACACTAAAAGTGTCCTATCACAGATTGGTCATTTCTGATCAAGAGTGTTGACCTTTATTATTTTTATTTCTGTGGTAATACATTTTAGAGTTGAAAAAGCATTAATAGGCTCCACTTCCTGAGCAATTTCCCTTGGGATCACTTCCTTATAAATCACTTGCACCAAAATTCTCATCTCAGGGTCACTTCTGGGGTCCCTGACTAAGTCGGTGGTGAATACAATAACCAAGGAGTCACCCTCCTCTTGAAACATGCTTTGAAACCCCATTCAGCCTCAGACACACATCACATCATGCTATTCTCCACTCCAAACCCTCCCAGTTGACCCAATAAAAGCATCTGCAAAAGGTCTGAACCATTGCATAGCACTAGAATGGCTAAAGTGAGAGAACAAACAACTAACAATACCAAGTACCGGCCAGGATGCAGAGTAGCAGGAACTTGCCTGCATTGCTGAGGAGAGTGGCATAGCCACTTTGGAGAACTGCTTGGCAGCTGCTTATGAAGTTAAATATACAATTACCCTATGACCCAGCAATGCCAACCTTAGAGAAAGGAAACTTAGGTCTACTCAAATATCTATACAGCTCTATTTAAAGCAACTTTATGATAATCTTCCGGAACTGGAAATAGCCCAAATGTTTTTCACCTGGTAATTGGTCCACCCATGCAGTGGAACACTACTCAGCACTGAAGAGGAACTCACTATGATACATGCAAAACTTTGGTTGAATCTCAGAAGCATCACTTATCATAAATGAAAGAAGCCCAAATGACCAAATGAAAGGACTGCATACTTACATGGCATTCTGTTTTAGGGACTAAAAACAGATTAGTGGTTGCCAGGACCTGGTGGAAGGAGGGACATGAGGAAATTTTGGAGAGTGATGGACATGGTCTATATCTTGATTGTGTCACTGGTTACACAACTGTATGCATTTGTCAAAACTGATAGCACTATACACTAAAAATAATTTTACTATATGTAAATTATCCCTTATGAAGCTTACTTTTAAAAAAAAGTCAATGGGAAATCATGATTTGATTTGGAGGAATGTTTTATACCTACCCAATGCCATTCTGCAGTGAACTTTTATATCTCTTCTGCGAGGTTTATGCCTGTAGATTGTGAAATTAGTCTATTTGGAGTCAATTTATATTATAAAATTACAATGACACTCAGTGCAAGGAGATGTCATTTGCTTTTAAAGCACATAATAAAACAGAAGAGTCTATAATATAAACTATAATCCATGGTTAGTGGTAATGCTTCAATATATGTTCATCAATTGTAACAAATGTACAACTCTACTGAATAATGTTAATGTCGGAAAGTGTTGGAGGGGTAGGGAGTGGGGCATATGGGAATCCCCCATATTTTTTATGTAATATTTTTGTATTCTAAAGTATCTTTAAAAGATAGAGTTTTAAAAAAACACAGGCAAGAATTAATGAAGTACATCTCAACCATAAAAAATGAAAGCTGGTTCATTGAAAAGACCAATAAAATAGATTCAACTTTGGCAAAAAACAGTAGTCAACATCTCTTACCAACAAGCTCCAGACTTGTTATCTCTGGTGCTGTTATTGGCGGTATCTGTGAGAGCTTGACATTTATGCAGCTTATAGTCTTATATGACAGGGAGCATTTACTTGGTAGAGTTGGTCTGTTTCTAGGAGGAGCAGGTATTGGGAATCGAGGGGGCATTCTGAAAACATCTCCTCTTAAGGTATCTTCCTCTTCCTCCTCCACTGCTGCCGCTGCCTCCTCCTCCTCCTCGTCCTCCTCCTCCTCCTCGTCCTCCTCCTCCTCCTCGTCCTCCTTCTCCTCCTCCTCCTCCCCCGCTTGGTTTGGATATTGATATGCCTGCCCCTCCTCCACTTGAGATCTCTGCTTGCTTGCTTCTTCTCTGGTCTCTTCCGCATTGTGAGAATTCTCCTGATCTACAGGTCCAGCAGTTTTTTTCTTTTGCTCCTTATCTTCATCTTCTTTAATTTCTTCTTCATTCTCTTCAGATTGAAGTGCTTCTTTTCTGAATACTCGGTCTATTTCCACCTGAGTAGGTGGCAGTTGCTTATGAAGTAAATGGAGAGATTCTCTTTGTTCTGAAGAATCACCAGAAAATTCATTTCTATCATTTAATGCTACATCACTGAGTAGAGAATAGGAGACTAATGACCAGGCAGAAGGAGGTAACAGGCAAGTTGATGATATTAATAGGAGGAAAAATCATAATGAAAACGAGATTAGTAAATATTATTCCCTCCAAGTATTTGTCTGCAATTTAAAGATGAAATGCCTCTGGGAATTTTTGCTTTAAAATTTTTGATAGTAATTTTATTTCTATTTGTAATGTCTATTATAGATGATTTTCTTTTTGCTTATGGGCCTTAATACTTATTTTTACTAAAACCATGCTACCTGATAACTAAAGAGGGAATAATATCACCATATGATGCAAAATGGTAAGCAATCCGGTTATCAGATTACAGTATAATCAGATATGATACCTTTATAATAGATACTGTTCAGTGAATTGGGGTTACTGATAATGTAAGATTTTGTAGACTGTCATCAGACATAAAAAATTGAAACAAATGTATTTTACTTGCTTATGATAGTAAAATTGGCTTTTGTTTAGAGATTATTAATATTATTATTGTCTGATTTTCTTTCTTTTAGCTTTGTGGGCCTAATAGTATACTCCAAAATTTAGAAATATAGAAAGTTCTCCTCCATATCGCTCCCAGATGCTCTACTTAAATCATTTTTACAGACTAAGACTTATTGGAGACTTACTGGACTTAACTGGTGGTATTTTATCTTAGACATATGTACACGAGTGCTTTCTAACATTTCATGATAATAGAAGTAGAAAAAAATCATATTAGAAAGTTAGTCCACTTTTATATTTATCCATTATTATTTTTGGCAGAAAGTAGGGAAGACGTAACAAAGACTAGAGTTCAAACATACCCTCCTAATGAGGAGTTCTAGGGAGAACTGGGTTCACAGTTGCATAGGTTTTCTTCCATCAAAAATGTATAAACTTATTTAACAATCTCCCTACTTTCATTTAATATTATAATTATCTGAATTATCAAAAAAGAAATTTTAAAATGTAATTACTTTAATTACTTGACATATCAAATCAGTATATATTATAAAGTCTGTGAGTTAATTTTTACACCTCTAGTAGACATGCAAAAGGAGAAAGGGGGGAAAAGAGTAAAAGAAGACTAAATCTATCACATTGAAACATTTAAAATCCTTCCTGTACATTCACCTTTATTGTTAAAAATAACTATTGCATTTCAAGAATATTCCGTATCCTTTGAAACATGTCTGAGAATTTCTGAATCTTGCCTTTGTAAGTCCTATGTTTCACACCAAGGAATCATTAAAAATTTTTATTTTCTAACATTTTTTAAAAGGGTATTATAACTTAGTGAAATAATTGGTAGAATAAAGCAAAATACAGTTCCAAAATAGTCTAATTGTTCTTCCTGGCAGGAGACTTTTGTAAATACTTACCTTATGATTGTCCTTTGTGTATGGGACTAATTTACCTTGGTTGTAGACAATAGAAAATTCTTCTGTCCCTTCCCATCATCAATTATTTAACAAATAATTGTTTATTTCCTAAGGCATTGGCTAGACTTTTCTTAGAGAATATATAGGTAAAGTGAGACCTAGGGCTCTCCCAAGGATCCTCTGCTCTATCAGGTGTAAACCTCATTGGATGAGATCAGTGAGCAGGCAACAAAACCATACGTTATGATCTTCCTGTGCAGAAATAGGCTCCAGGGTCCTATTACCTTAGGGTTAGCCAAGGAATCATGTCCTTGGAGTTCTGGTGCTACCTTTGAGCAGTGGAAAATATACTAGAGAGTTAGAGCTTCCTTCTCACTGAATGCAAACCACTCCTCCCTTTGCTTACCATGAATTCCTCAAGTCTAAAATTAAAATAATTATACTCATGTAGAGTTGGATTAAATGAGATAATGCCTGCCAAGCACTAAGTAGAGTTCTTACCACATAAGAGCTAAGTAACTGTTAGCTATAGAAAATTCCCACTACACTTCTAAATCCAATACATGTTATATTACTCAAGACAGTGAATATGGAATGTAATGATTCAAGTATACTCAGCCTGATAAAGCTAGAACTATAAAACCAAGATCTTTTATTTCCAGAATGCTTTTCCAAATATTTCTGTTTATCAGTGTTGTGCCAGTCTTTTAAGTGCCCTGATGACTAGTTTATCATAATTTAAAACGTAAGGTAGTGGGAGATAGACTATGTCATATGTGATATTTTGTTTTGGCTACATCTCTATACCAGTATCAGAGCAGACTGGGCAGCATTCTCCTTCAGGTATGAACGTTTGGGAGCACGTCTGAGGGTGGCACACGGTTTCATCACAAAGCACTCTTCCACTCCAGCATAGACAGGTAGTACAAGGCTCAGGAGACCATACAGCTTTACTGTACATGATCATCCCCTTTACCAAACAGTGCCCCTTCTTTCCTAGAAGAGAACAGATAACACACATGGAATGCATTAACTTCCTTATGTGGTCTTCAGCAACTGTGAATAGAAATGAGCACAATATGAAGTCAAACTGATATTATTACACAAGAATAGCAGTTTGTGTGCATTCATGCATAGAGTAAAAATGCCTTATATATGAAACCCTCTGAAATGCCTTTCACATGCATGTCTTCTCAATCCATCTCATTTAAGCTATGTGAATGACCTCCTCGTGGTAACTAGACTCTGTAAACGGCACTACCATCTGTATCTTAGGATAGACTAAATTATGCAACAGCAACAAACACCCCCCAAATCTTGTTCATACTGCATGTCCAGTGTTGGCACACGGGAGCTCTTTTCACTCAGCAACCCAGACAACAGGCTTTGTTTCAAAGCAGGCTTCCATGATTAATCAACAATGAGACAGTGAGATTGCAGATCACACACAGACTCTAAAAGTGTCTCGTGTTATTGGCCAAAACAAATTATAGGGCTGCACTGCACTTCAAAAGGGGCAAGGCTGTGCAGTTCCATCATTGAGCAGGAGAACAAAGAGCTGGAACAGCACTAGATAAACCTACATCCCGCACTTATTGATGTGTAGATGGGGAAAAGTGAAACCAGAGAGCATGTTTCTGTGGTACTTCTGACATTGAATTCTCAGTGAGCTTTTTCAGTTACCTCTTTTTTAGAGTTTTTCTTATTATTATTTTATTGGACTATAATTCATATACCATAATATTCATCCTTTTGAAGTGTACAATGCAATGGTTTTTAGTATATTCACTTCTCTGCATACAGAGTTGTAAATAAGAATATACACATAAAAGAGTATGGATAAGTGTACTGACTAAGCAGGCTGTTAGAAAGCCCAGCAGAATATTAGAGGAGCTGTTTCCTTCTAACCTCTAGGTATCATTCCTCAAATGAGTTATCAAATTTGTCCTCTCCTTTCCCTGACCATGATCTCAGCCCAATTCAGGCCCTGTCCATCTCTCATTTAGATACATGCAATAGACTAATCCCCGCCCTCCCATGAAATAAAATATGGCCCAATGGAATAGAATTGAGAGTCCAGAAATAAACCCATGTATCTATGGCCAGTTGATTTTTGACAAGAGTACCAAGTCAATTCACCTGGGTACAAATGGTCTCTATAGCAAGTAGTGCTGGAAAAACTGGACACCCACATGCAAAAGAATGAAGTTGGACCCTTATCTCACACCATATATAAAATTAAAAATGGATTAAAGACCTAAATATAAGAGGCAAAGTTATAAAAGTTTTAAAGAAAACATAGACTGATCTTCTTAACCTTGGTTTTGGCAGGGGTTTCTTAGATATGATGCCAAAAGTACAAGCAACAAAAGAAAAAAACTAATTAGACTTAATCAAAATTTAAAACTTGTGACTCAAAGTAAATTATCAATAGAATAAAAAGACAAGCGACAGAATGGGAGAATATATTTGTAAATCATATATCTGATAAGGGTCTGGTATCCGGAATAGAGAAACTTACAACTCAACAACAACAAGACAAACCAACCCATTACAAAATGGGCAAAAACTTGAGTAGACATTTCTTCAAAATGGATACATATATGACCAACAAACACAAAGATGTTTAACATTATTAAGGAAATGCAAATCAAAACCACAATAAGGTGCCACTTCATAACCACTAGGATGACTACAATTTTAAAAAATGGAAAGTAAGTATTGGTGAGGGTGCAGAGAAATACATTGCTGGCAGAAGTATAAAAAGGTGCAGTTAATAGTGTTTCCTCAATAAATTTACACATAGAATTACCATATGACCCAGCAAATCTAATCTTAGGTATATACCAAACAGAAATGACAGCAAATGTTAAAATAAAAACTTGTACACGAGTGTTCATATCTGCACTATTCGTAGTGGCCAAAGAATGGAAACATCCCAAATGTCTTATCAACAGATGTATGGATAAACAAATGAGATATATTCTTACAGTGGAATATTATTCAGCCATAAAAAAAGAATAGGTACTGATACTTGCTACAACATAGATAAACCTTGAAATTGTACAATTTAAAATGGTTAAAGTGGTAAATATTTTGTTATGTGTATTTTATTGCAATAAAAAAATACTACACCATAGGAAATCATGTTTTGAAATCATTTTTAATCATCTTTTGAATTGAGTTCCCTGCCTCCAGACTCTCTTTTATTCCACCCATCCTGTAAATATGGCCTAAATTACCTATTTTCCTGAAAATTGTGTTATTCCTGTTAACTTTATGAAAATAATATTATTTAGAAGCATTTGGTTTTCTGTAAACAATGTGTGAATGTATTGGCCTCAAAAAATTATATGGAATTATATGGTGATATTTTCTTTTGAAATTTTTATTTAATGACACCATACCAGTAACATAATTACTTTTTCCTTCCAAACCTGTAAGAACATGGTACATTAAATACCAGTTTTTTTTAAATGCCTAGTTGAAATCTTTGGCAAAATTTCTAATCTTTTCAATCTTTAAAAATTCTGTAGATTATACTATATAAAAAGAATTCATATATCCATTTTTGGTTTAAGATTTTTCTATATATAAATAAGAAAGAAAAGCTAAAAGCTCATGACAAAGCTCTCTGCTGAAATGTGATAATATTTACTTATATATAATTTAGATGTAGATTTTAATTTCCTGATGAAGAACTGAACCAAAAATATAAATTTAAAAATCACTATGTTCATGCCACAGCCAGAAAGATTTTTTTCAAAAACCTAGTAAAAAGACCCATGTTTATAGGCATTGATAGTGTAAAAATGAGAATATAAAGTAAATTCAGTAATAGAATAAGCATCTGAACATGTTTAAATTCATTCAACTTTTTGTTCGATCTCTTGCTGTCATCCTCTGCTGTTTTCCTACAAGGCTGAGGTTGGTATGACAGTTCCTGTGTTTCATGACTCCCTAGGAAGTAATCAAAACACAAACTTGTGCATCTTGGGCCTTAATATGACCCAAAGAAAGCATTGAAGAAAGCAAGATATAACAGTAGGAAAAAGAAGGCAAAACTAAGAAAACAATAGACAAATATAAAATGGAGAAATTGAAGAAGGAGTGAGAAGTAAGAGATAGAGAAAATTAGAAAGAAAATTTAAGTGAAAGACTGTGTTTAATAGCTCTGTGTTCATAGAATCATCTAAATTAGGGGTTCTTAACCAGGGGTCCATAATTTGAATTGAAATTTTAAAAAAACATTATTCCTGTGGGGACATGTTGGTGCAAGTGTGATATATTTATTAAATAATATGCAGTATAGTGTGGACTTAGTAAGGGGTCCATGGTTTTCACCTGACTAGCAAAGCGGTCCGTGGAACAAAAAAGGTTGAGAACCCATGATCTAAATGATTTATCTTTTTCTAGATTATCTTTTATTATAAATGAAAACGTATTTTATGAAGGTATATGCATACTTAAATGACTACAACTATTTTAAATAAATGTATAGCAAATAGACTAGAAAGAAATAAACCAAAATGGTAAATATGGTTTTATAAGGATAGTGATAGGACAAGTATTTTTCTTTGTTCAATAATTTTTAAGTATGTTTCTTAAATGATTTTTTAAATTATTTTAAATTTTTTCTTCATAGATGAAACAAAATATATAATATCTTGGGGTTATTTGGGGAGGGGTACGAAGATTATCTACACGGTGGTTTTCTTACCTGGTAACACATTATAGGTAGATTCTCTTCCAGGAAAACTTAAAAAGGATTCAAAGTTTTCATCTGTGCTGTAATCAAAGTAAACTGGAAATTTTGCAATAGTTGTTGGGTGAGTTCCCAGCTGCCTCTTTGCCTTATGGTTGGATAAGGAACTTTTCCTTAGTCTTCTGTAATATATCTTTCTCCTTTGTTTCCTAGAAGTTTCTTCATTTTGTCCAAGGTCAATATGAAGAGTTAAAAGCAGAAGAAAATAATACAGAACTGCAAACTTCATCTTTGACTTTTCATCGACCAATTTCTAAAATTAAAATAAAACAAAAAATTAGAGTTAGTGGTGACTAAATTTTTGCCTCTAAAAATTGACTCATAATTGTTTGCATGCAAGTCTGAGAAATAACATATATATAATATATGGATTATATGTTAAAGTAATACTGCCAAATCAGAATTTAGAATTTTTGTTTCAGAATCAAAGAACTTTTTTTTTTTTAACATTTATTTTATTTATTTCTCTCCCCTTCCACCCTCCCCCCCATTCGTTGTCTACTCTGTGTCCATTCACTGTGTGTACTGCATCCACTTGTATTATCAGGTGGCACGGGGAAAATGCTTCTCTATTTTGTTGTGTCATCTTGCTGCATCAGCTCTCCACGTATGCAGCACCATTCCGGGGTGGGCTGTGCTTTTTTCACATGGGGCAGCTCTCCTTGCAGGGTGTACTCCTTGCATGTGGGGCTCCCCTACACGGGGGCACCCCTGCCTGGCATGGCACTCCTTGCATGCGGCAGCACTGTGCATGGGCCAGCTCACCACAGGGGTCGGGAGGCCCTGTGTATAGAACCCTGGACCCTCCATGTGGTAGGCGGACGCTCTATCAGTTGAGCCATGTCCGCTTCCCAGAATCAAAGAACTTTTAATATCTTATCTTAATCTCTAGACCAGGCATCAGCAAACTTTTTCTACAAAGGACCAGATATTAAATATTTTAGGCTTTGCAGGATGTACATTCTATGTCACGATTATTCAATTCTGCTGTTGTAGCACAAAAGCAGCCACAGACAATATATAAACCAGTTAATGTAGCTATGATACCTTAAGACCTTTTACAAAGGCAGCAAGTTAGATTGTGCCCAAGGGCCATCATTTGACTGCTCCTCTCTTAATCCCACTGCATTGTAGATTTTCATAGTTCACTCAGGAGAACACTCTCCATCTCTCTACCAAGTTGTTCTGTGACTGATATCATCAACCACCCATTTTCCCAGCTCTTCTATTTTGTTCTTCTCTAATTGTATTTTGTTGGGAGTTGGGTGGGAGTTGGCATGATTGTACCATATAAAAATAACAGTAAACTACCAGCACTTATAAAGAAGCAAGAGGCATGAAGAAAAACTCTTGAGTGATCTCAGTGGCAGCACAGAGCCACGCACATGATAAAGCTGAAAAAAGAATTTGAGAAATGAAGGTACTCTTGGTGATAAATTGTAGTCAGAAAGGCTGGTCCAGTCACTGTAAAGTCAGATAGCAGGACGGGTAAAGGGAAGTCCTCTGCAAAGTAATGACAGGGTCTGGAGTCAAAAGTCTCTTGATCTGCAGTTGAAGTGCAAAGGAAGTTTTTGGTCGTTTGCAGCTACTCTTAAAATGTCAACATCTGAGAACTGCTTTGGTCTGTGTCCCCACCCTCACACCTGCCGAGCCCACTGTTTTGTTAACTGCTCTCTTCTTTTTTTAAAGATTTATTTATTTATTTTATTTATTTATTTCTCTCCCCTCCCCCCCCCCCACCCCGGTTGTCTGTTCTCTGTGTCTATTTGCTGCGTCTCTTTGTCCGCTTCTGTTGTTAACAGCGGCACGGGAATCTGTGTTTCTTTTTGTTGCATCATCTTGTGGTGTCAGCTCTCCGTGTGTGGTGTCAGCTCTCCATGTATCCAGCACCATTCCTGGGCAGGCTGCACTTTGTTTCGTGCTGGCGGTTCTCCTTGCGCGTGCTCCACATGCATGGGGCTCCCCTATGCAGGGGACACCCCTGCATGGCAGGGCACTCCTTGCACACATCAGCACTGAGCATGGGCCAGCTCCACACGGGTCAAGAAGGCCCGGGGTTTGAACCACGGACCTCCCATGTGGCAGACGGACGCCCTAACCACTGGGCCAAGTCAGCCGCTTGTTTCTGCTCTCTTAGACTCCCTTATGGTCAATATTCTCCATACAGCCAGGAGATTATGTGGAGGAGAATCTGAAACCCCAGAGATTTTAAGGACCAAGGATTACAAAAACTTTGCTGCTATCATCTTTTAATGAGAATTTAAAGTATTTTGTGATTCTATAAAAAGTTAGTTAAAAGAGTAGCCTTGCTCAGTCATGACCTGTATCCCAAGCTTCCCAGGCCTGCCTTGATCATTGACCAGAACAAAGCTGTTATATTTCACAAGTATTCACACTGATGAGTAATGGTCAAGGATAGTAAAAGGTTCAGAATGATGTTACATTTAGAGATTAAAATCCGAAATTGCAAAGAAGGAGCTTTGAAGGGTAAAGGGGTAAAAGGGGCCATTAGACTTTCAATTCAGCCATCTTTTTCAGACCTTGGAAAATAGCCAAGTCTTTTAAATGTTTGACTCAATTTTCTTTCTGACCATTTGACTAAATAAAGTCATGTGCTGGTCTGTTCTTTCTTAGAGGGCTGCTTCAACATCTAAAGGAAAGCTGTGGGAATTCTGAGGGAGGCTGTTTGGAAAACTGTGTGCCAAGCAAAATTGTGGCATTTGAAATGTACTAGGGATAAAGCGTCCCTTCCTCAAGTCACATTGTCTCTCACCCAAATGTTATGAAATTGTGGGTAATCGTTGTTAAGTCTAGTAAAGTAGTGTGATCTTGTCTTAGTTGCTTCCTTGGATCCTTTGCCTGGGCAGATTGAAGCAAGACTCAATTATATGCTGCCTACAAGAAACCCATGTTAAATAGAAAGCTACAAATAAGTTAAAAGTAAAAAGATAGAAGAAGATATACCATAGAACACCAACCAAAAGAAAACTGCAGTGGCTATATTAATATAAAATGAAGTAGATTTCACAGCAAAGAATTTTACTAAGGATAAAAAGGGTCACTGCATAATGATACAGAAATTAATTCATCATGAAAATATAAGAATCCTAGACCTTTATTCACTTAGCAACACAGCTGCAAAATACATGAAGCAAAAATTGATAGAACTGCAAGAAGAAATAGACAAAAGCATAATTTTAATGGTGCATACAAATTAAAAATGAAGTGGCTTTATACACAGATATCTATTTAGAAAATCCTACAGTCTTCAGAAAAGCTCCTGAAACTAATAAGAGAATTTAGCAAGGTTTTAAGATACTAGATTAATATACAAAAATCTTTATGTCTATGTGCCAACATCAGTCAATCAGAAATTGGATTTAAAAATACAGTACTAGGAAGTAGATGTGGCTCAAACAGTTGGGTGGCCACCTACCACATGGGAGGTCCCAGGTTCAGTTCCCAGTGCCTCCTGAAGAAGATGAGCAAGACAGCGAGCTGATGCAACAAGATGGCACAACAAAGAAAAACACAATGAGACATGCACACACACAAACAGAAGTGAAGGTGGCTCAAGCAATTGGATGCCTCCCTCCCACATGTGGGGTCCTGGATTCAGTTCCTAGTGCCTCCTAAAAAGAAAGTGAACAGACACAGAGAAGACACCATGAACAGACAGAGCAGACAGTGAGAACAAACAGCAAGGGTCAGGAGGGAAAAAGAAAATGAATCTTTTAAATAAAACCAATACCATTTATAATAGATAAAAAAATGTGAAATATTTAACAGATAATTCTGATAAGAGATATGCAAGATATGTAGCCTGAAAACTATAAAGCACTGCTGAGATAAATTAATGAAGACCTAAATAAATCTAAATAAATGGAGGTATATACTGTGTATATGGATCAGAATTGTCAGTGTTCTTCAGTATACTCAATATTGTTAAATTCTCAGTTCTCTCCCCAAATTAATCTATAGATTTGTCACGATGCCAGCAGGCTTTTTAGTAGAAAATGATATATGGAAATGCAGAAATCCTAGAATAGTCAAAACATTGTTGAAAAAAGAACTGGAGGACTAACACTACCTGGTTTTTATACTTATTTTAAGGTATATGAAAAACAATACCAATGTAAATATAGATCAGTGCTAAAGCAATAAAATTTATAGGAGAGAACATAGGAAAATTTTAACAACTTTGGATTTAGTAAAGATTTCTTAAGTATAGGAATGAAAGGCATGAAATGTAAATAATAATAAATTGGGCTTCATCAATTTTTAAATTGTTTGCTCTTCAATAGACTGTTAAGAAAATAAAAGGCAGCCCACAGACTGGGAGAAAATATTTGCAAAATATATATTCAACAAAGGATGTGTATCAAAGGTAAAGAACTCTTCACAAGTAGACAAATGACCCATTTCTTTAAAAAAACAGCCAAAACATTTGAACGTAGACACTGAGGAATAAATGGAGAAATTGTCTTGCCACTGTGTGTACAGGGCAATACCTATAGCAGTGATGAAAGGCAAAATGTCAAAAACAAAGCTTTTTCATTTTTTCATTTTTTTATATCCCAATTTATTTTTACTTTATTTAATTTTTCTAAATTACTATGTATTCTACATCTAACCATTAAACCCATCACTATATTCCATTTTACTATTGATGGAACCTGGCAATATATTAGGCTTCATTTTTGAAGAAGTTTTGGACCACAGAGAGGTTCAACTATGGCAGGGGAGGAACACTGGTGTGGTGTGTTTTTGATAGGGGACACATGGTTGGGAGGTAGTTCTCTAGGGCATGTATACAGGGTATATAAAAATGTTGGGATATTTTCATAGTGGTTACAGTTAAAAACAACAACTGAGGGAGTGCTGAGTTTCTAGCCAGGGGAGCTCTATCACATTCCCCAGTGGAACAGCAACAATCCCCCAAGTCCAATAACAAAGACCAATAAAGATGGATGGTCCAACAATGAGTCCTTGATACCGATGACTATGCTTATGAGCCTGTTCACCTGAAATATGAACTAGGCCTAGAGCTGCAGGGTGCCTAAGAGTTACCTCCTGAGAGCCTCCATGTTGCTCAAATGTGGCCACTCTAAGCCAAACTCAGCATGTAAATTCATTACCTTCCTTACAGCATGGGACATGACTCCCAGGGATGAGCCTCCCTGGCACCAAGGGATTACTACCAAGCACCAGATGATGATGTAACTAGAAAAAGACCTTGAATAAAAGGGTTAACTCAGACCAGCAGAAAATCTCAGCCTACATGTAATATCAGGTGTTAAAAAATGCTTTTTGACCTTGGATAAAAGGGGGAAATGGAAAAGACAAATGAGGTTATGTGACTATGAGTCTCCAAAAAAGAGTCGGGAGGTCATCAGAGGGGTCGCATGCCTTAGCAGGGTCCCAGAGACAGCCAAAGTAGATGCAACCCCAGGTTCTGGTTCTCCTGAGGGCTACAGAGTCCCACAGGTTCTATGGTCATGGCAGGTGGCTCCGGAGTTCAGTGCCATGTCAGTTAGCCCTACTTTAGAGTTTGTGTTCCTGAGTGTGATGGAGTTGAACTCAGATATGACCTTTCTACTTCTGCCTCTTCTGTCACTTTTACCGGACCTGTGGTTGTCACTGGAGTTAGTGTATACTCAGGAGACCTGAATCTCTGGACTGTCCATGTGACAGCGAGGCCCTGAGCCTCAGCAGACTTGCAACTCTTACCCTCTGGCTTATTGGACTTACCCTGGCCAGCTAACAGGGAGGTGAAGAAGGTCAGCCACCACACCAGGGAGCCAAGAGTGCCTCCAACTGCAAGCAGGAGAATTGCATCCATCATCCATTTGGAATCTAAGCCCCCTCTTGAGATAGAGTTAGAGTGGACATAACCACTCCAGAGTCCACAGGATGGAGAAATAAAGTATGGATTAGAGTGGACTTACTGATATTCTACTATGGAACTATTAGTAATGGAAGAAATTGTAGCATTGGTGTGGAGAAAGTGGTCACGGTAGCTGCTGAGGGTAGGGAGAGGGAAGAAGAGATGTGGGAGCATTTTCAGGACTTGGAGTTGTCCTGGGTTGTGCTGCTGGGACAGATGCTGGACATTGTATGTCCTGCCATGGCCCACTTGGTGGACTGGGGGAGAGTGTAAACTGCAATGTAAACCAGTATCCATGTTGTACAGCAGTGCTCCAAAATGTGTTCACCGAAAGCAATGCATGTCCCACAATGATGAAAGAGGTTGTTGATGTGGAAGGAGTGGGGGAGGAGGGTGGAAGGTATATGGGGACCTCATATTTTTTTAATGTAACATTAAAAAAAAAGAGATTCTGAATGTAAAAAAAAAAAGAGAAAGAGAAAAAAAAGATTTGAACAGAGATGTACAAATAAGGACATGAAAAGATGCTCAATATCATTAATCATTAGGGAAATGTAAATTAAAGCCTCAATGAGGTACTACTACACACCTATTAGAATGGCTAAAATTAAAAGGACAGATAATAGCAACTGTTGACAAGAATGTGGAAGAGCTGAAACAATGCAGTGCTTTTGGCTATATAAAATTGTATACTCAGTTTTGAAAACAGCTCCACAGTTTCTTCAAAAGTTAAATATGTACCATTTGCTTAAGCATTCCACTTCTAGGAATTTACACAAAAGAAATGAAAGCATACGTCCACACAAAAATGTATGTAAATGTTCATAGCACCTTTCTTTATAATAGACAAAATGTAGAAACAACCCAAGTATCCATCAATTTGTAAGTGGATAAATAAATTGGAATATATCCATACAGTAATACTATGTAGCAGTAAAAGTAGATGAATCTTAAAATAATTATGTTGAATAAAAGAAGTCTTACACAAAGGGATACATACATGATTCATTTATGTAAAATTATAGGAAATACAAACTGTTCTAGGGTGAAAGCAGGTAAATGGTTGCCTTGGGACAGTGATGAGGTTTGACAGTGGGGAAGGCTGGTGGGTTTACCAAAGGTCACAAGGAAACTTTTCTAGGTGATGGATATATTCATTTTCTAGAATGTGGTCATGATTTTTACAGCTATACTTTAAATGCACTTTAATTTTCAATTGTTTACCACCGTATTTGGACAGGGCTATCACTTTGATGTTCTATGTAATAGAGAGCTATTTGCAGTCACAAATCTAGTTCATGTAATGAGCAAATTCCACAGACCAATCTGGTCCAACATACTTAGCAATGTTGTAGGAATCTATAAACACTTTTCTGAGGAGGTTAAGTCATATTATAGAGTATCGTGGGGAACCAGGCTGCAGAGTTGATAATAGTTTAGAACAGGGGTTAGCAAATTATGGACCATGGGCCAAATGGGGCCTGCTGCTTTTTTTTTTTTTTTTACAGCCATCAGGAGTGTTTTCCCATTTTAAAATGGTTTAAAAAATTAAAAGAAGAATAATATTTCATGACATGTGAAATGTTATAAAATTCAAATTTCCTTATCCATAAAGTTTTATAATAACACAATTTCACTACTTTTGCGCTACAAAGGAGGAGTCAAGTGGTTGTTACAGAGACTAACAAGCAGGCAAAGTCTAAAATATTTTATACAATAAATTTGCCAACCCAGAGTTCACAATAATGCTTCTCAGTCAAGGGTGATTTTGCCAACCTGGGACATTTCGTGACCTCTGGATACATTTTTAAATGTCACAACTGGCAGGGGTGCTACTGTCATCTAGTGTGTAGAGGCTAGAGATGCTGCTAAACATCTTAACAGTGCACAGGATAACCTACCACAGCCAAGAATTAGTTGGCCCAAAATGTCACTTGTATAGCGGTTAAAACGCAGCAGTCACGTGTTGCTTATTTTGACAAAATGCAAAGAATTGTAATTAGAGGAGGTCTTTTAGTGGTTAATTATCAAAAAGAATAAAGAAAAATAAATGAATATCATTTCCAATGATAATATCTTTCCCAAAATTTTCTTCTAAGTCCAAGACTTTCTCTTCATTTGATCTGTCTCCTAGTGTGTGTCAAGGAGAAAAAGTCCAGACACATCATCTTCTATTTTGAATATTTTATTCTTAATGAAAGATGGCACTACTGATGGTGTCATTGTCCACATTATGCATGTGGCTTCAAAAACCAGTGGTCATATAGTCAAAATTTCTGTTCCTTGATTTATGGTCCTACTTTCAGCTCATTTTTATTTCTGACATCCTCAGGTGACACTTATTTCCTGGCAATCTACATTGTACATCACTGTATGGAACTCAGTTTGAATGAGGCTTTGAAGTTAACTACTTTTTCAGTAATGGGGAATTCATATCAGGTCTCATATTCCTTTTCTATTCTTTCTTGCTTCCTTTTTAATTGATTGCTTAGTTTTTATTATTCCATTAGTAATTATACACAGTTTGCTCTCATGTTAGAGATTACTACATGCATATTTGACTTATCAAAATCTAAAATAAATTATAACTTTACCTCTTCCTGGACATTGAAAGGATCAACATTAACATCAGTTACCCTATCCTATCATATATGCTGTTTTTGTAATGCACTTTAATTCCATATAGATTTTATACCCTCAAGAGATTATCATCATTGTTTTATACTCAAAATTCATTTAGAGAAGACTTTCTTACCCCAGAACTCTTAACATTTTGCCCAAGATAACTCTTTCTGGTTGGGGCTGTCCTTTGTATTAAAGGATATTTAACAGAGTCCCTAGCTTCTACCCACTAGAGGCTACTACCACTTTCCCCCAGTTGTGACAATCAAAAATGTCTCCAGACATTGCCAATGTCCCCTGAGGGGAAAGTCACTGCACCCCTCCCTACCTCAGTTAAGAACCACAGATTTAGGTTTACCTAAACATTTACCCTTTTTTGTTTTTTCTCATTCCTTGCTGCATCTCCAGTCATCTATCTGGATCATATTCTTGCAGATTGGAGAACACCTTTTAGTAATTTCCTTTAGTACATTTTTTTGATGACTAATATTCTGTTTTTGTTTGTCTGAAAATGTTTATTTTCATCTTTGTTCTAAAAGGATTATTTGTTAGATATAGCATTCTAGGTTGACATGTGGGGTTTTTTTTAGCATTTTGAGGAAAGCATTCTGATGTCTTCTCCCTTTATTTCTTATTTCTCCTTTACAGGTAATTTTTTTTTTTTTCTGGCTGTGCTTAAGATACTGTCTTTGTCTTTGCTTCTCAACTGCTTTACTCTGATGTACCTAAATGTGGTTGGATTAGTCAGAGTTCTCTAGGGAAACAGAACTGACAGGAGATATCTGTAAATATTATGAGATTTTATAAAATTGTCTCACTTAACCATGGGGATGCACAAGTCCAAATGCCACATGGCAGGCTGCAAACCAGCGACTCAATGAAGGTCCTTGATGAGTTCCCAGGAGACACTGGCTGTCTGAAGTAGAGATGAGTATTCTCTTCTCTAAATGCTGAAATCAGTTACCTTTCTAAGCCCTTCAACTATTGGATGAGATGTCACTTATTGCATGGCAATCTCCTTCATTGATTGTAGATGTAGTCAGCCATCTATGCAATCAACTCACTGATGATTTAAGTCCATGAAATGCCCTTGTATTAAAATTAACTCAGTGCTTACTTGACTAAAAAACTGGACACCATTACCTGGCCAAGCTAACACATTGGCCTAACCATCACAGTCCACCCCTTTTCAACTTGGCAGCCATACAAATCATCTTAACCATACTTAGGCTCTAAATAAAAACAATAACATACATGTATTTCTGCCTAACAGTATTCATCTGTCCTATATACAACCAGAAACACTAAATCTCTCCAGAATAGGATGCAAGTCCTTAGGTAATATTCACTCTTAAACTTGATATCCTACTACAACATGGAACTAATACAATTTATGACATATGATAAGGGGAGATGTTAGGGAAGAAAACAAGATGTTCATTTTATGTACATATACAAGCATACTCAAAACAAGGAAGAAATATTCATGATCATTACATTCCTCGTTTCTGTAACTGGTTACGTGGTCAAAGTTAGTATTTAACACTACCTTCTTCCACTATACATTCCACGTTCTCTTTACCCTCAACAAGCACCTCAGCTGCCTATGGTTCTTTGCCTGGTGGAGTGACCCAAACTTTTTGTTGTTGTTATTGTTGTTTTTTGAGGTACTCGGGCTGGGGTTTGAACCCAGGACGTAATATGTGGGAAGCTGGCACTCAACCACTGAGCCACATCAACTCCGCTGAGTTGGTTTTTCCATTTGTTTGCTTGTCGTTTGCTTTTTGTTGTTGTTGTTTTAGTTTTTAGGAGGCAGCAGGGACTGAACCTGAGACTCCCATGTGGGAAGCAGGCACACAACCGCTGGAGTCACATCCACTCCCCTCAAACATTCATTCCTGAAAATTCTGGACCAATGCTAGTCCTGCCTGGATTGGTTTGTTACAATTTTCCATTGACTTTAATCACAGGGCATGGTAGTACTAAGAGACACCTTAGAGGATCTTCTGCATTCCAGGCAAACTCGCCTTTACCTCCATTGTGTAGGAGCAGTCCTTTTTCCCCTTGACAGGGTCAATCACCCCAGCCAGTGCAGTAATTCCCTTCTTTGTCAGTTGATTCAGAGGCATGAGGAACCCAAAGTGGCCAGGTGGCAGTATTATCTTTCAATTCAGTGGAATCATTATTGTGTTTCCTGGTGGCAGCACTCTTCCTTTTGCAACCAAGATCTGTAGACCAACAGAGCTTAAGATTGCAGGGACTAGAAACAAAAAATTTTTCTAGTGGATCACTAGGAGTAATAGTAAGTGATGCCACTCCCATTTCCACCTCTCAGTTCCTAGACCCATGAATCCTCACTATGAGAGAAACAGCATCATATAATGAATGTTGATTTACAGCACACACAGTCTCCAGGAGAACATAGCCCAGCCGTGCAAGGAATTGCCATTTAGTTGGCACCATAATTGAGTCTTCAAAAGGCCATCCCACCATTTTTTCAATCCAGCTGCTTCAGGATGATGGAGAACATGGTAAAACCAGTGAACATGTGCCCATTCCCACACATCATTTGCTGTGAAGGGGGTTCCTTGGTCAGAAGCAATGCTATGCGGAATGCCATGGTGATGGATAAGACATTCAGTAATTCCATGGAAGGTATTTTTGGAAGAAAGATTGCTTGCAGGGAAGTCAAATCCTTATCTGGAGTATGTGTCTGTTCCAGGTAGAACAAATCGCTGTCCCTTCCATGATGGAAGTGGTCCAGTGTAATCAACCTGCCACCAGGTACCAAGATAATCACCTTAGGGAATGGTGCCATATCAGGGGCTGAGTGTGGGTTTCTGCTGCTGGCAGATTGGGCACTCAGAAGGGGAAGTCCGTGTTGCTGAGCCCATGCATAACCTCCATCCCTAATTCCATGGCCACTTGGTTCTTGAGCCCATTTGGGCAATGACAGGAGTGGCTGGGTTGAAAAAGGCTGAGTGCTAGCCTCAGAGCAGGTCATTTTATCCACTTGATGATTAAATTCTTCCTCTGCTGAAGTCACCCTATGGTAAGCATTCATGTGGAACACAAGTATTTTTACATTTTTTTGCCCACTCAGAAAGGACTATCCACATACCTCTTCCCCAGACTTCTTTGTCACTAATTTTCCAATCATACGCCTTCCAAGTCCCTGATCATCCAGCTAAACTATTGTCAGTAGCCCATGAATCAGGGTACAAATGCATCTCTGGCCATTTCTCCTTCCAAGTAAAATTAACAGCCAGGTACACTGCTCTAAGTTCTGCCCATTGGGAGATTTGCCCTCACCACTGTCCTTCAAGGATGTCCTAAAAATGAGCTGCTGTGCTGCAGTTGTCCGCTTTCAGGTGGTACCTGTATATTGTGCAGAACCATCTGTAAACCAAGCCCTAGTTTTCTCTTCCTCAGTCAGCTGATTGTAGGGAACCCATCAAGAAGCCATAGGTGTAGACTGGGAAAGAGATGGTAATGTGGCAGGAGTGTTGACCATGGGTATATGGGCCACTTCCTCATGTAACTTGTGCTTTCAGCACCCACTTAAGCCCTATCTTGTATATACCACTTCCATTTTATGATGGAGTGCTGTGCATGCCCAACTTTATAGTTGGTGGTCAGACAATACCCAACTCATGATAGGCAACTCAGATCTCATGGTAACTTGGTAGCCCATGGTTAAGCATTCAGGCTCTACTAAGGCCCAGTAGCAAACCAAAAGCTGTTTCTCAAATGGAGTGTAGTTATCTGCAGATGGCAGGGATTTGTTCTAAAATCCTAAGGGTCTGCATTGTGATTCTTCTATAGGGGCCTGACAGAGGCTCCAGACAGCATCTCTATTTGCCACTGCCACTACCACTTCATGCACTGTTGAATCTGCTGGATCATATGGCCCAAATAGTAGTGCATTTTGCATAGCAGCCTGGACCTGCCACAGAGCCTCATCTTGTTCTGGTTGCCACAGAAAACTAGCAGCTTTTCTGGTAACTTGGTAAATGGACCGGAGTAGCACACCCAGTGAGGAATATGATGTTTTCACAATCTGAAGAGACCAGCTAAGTATTGTGTCTCTTTTTTGGTTGTAGGAGGGGACAGATACAACAGCTTATATTTCATTTTAGAAAGGATAGTTTGACATGCCCCAAACCTCTGGAAACATAGAAATTTCACCAAGGTGGAAGGCTCCTATAATTTTGTTGATTTTATCTTCCATCCTCTTTCACACAAATGCTTTACCAATGAGTCTAGAATAATTGCTACTTCTTGCTCACTAGGTCCAATCAGTATCATCCCAGCGTGATGTCTTATGGGAGGGAGAGTCGATCAAGTTCCCTGCAAACAATATTATGACATCAAGGTGGAGAGCTGATATACCTCTGAGGCAGAAGAGTGAAGGTGTAGTGCTGGCCTTGCCAGCTGAAAGCAAACTGTTTCTGGCAGTCCTTATTAATGGCAATTGAGAAAAAGACATTTGCCAGATTAATAGCTGCATACCAAGTACCAGGGAATGTGCTGATTTGCTCAAGCAGTGATACCCTATCTGGGACAGTAGCTGCAATTGGAGTCAGTAATCTACTGTTAACTTCCAAGATCCGTCAGTTTTCTGCACAGGCCAAATAGAAAAGATAAATGGGGAATGGGGATGTGTTGGGAATCACCACCCCTGCATCCTTCAAATCCTTGAAAATCCCTGATGGTGGCAATCCCTCTAGGAATCCAGTATTGCTTTTTTTTTTTTAAAGAGGTACCAGGGTTTGAACCCAGGACCTTTTACATGGGAAGCAGGTACTCATCCATTGAGCTATGTCTACTCCCCAATGAGAATTTGTTTTTTCGTTTCTTTTTAGGAGGTACTGGGGATCAAACCTGGGACCTTGTGCATGGGAAACAGGCACTCAACTATTGAACTACATTTCCCCCCAGTATTGCTTTTGATTTACTATTTTGCTAGGTAGGGGCAGTTCTACTGGTTTCCACTTGGCCTTTCTTATCATAATAGCCCTCACTCCACAAGTCAAGCATCCAATGTGGGGATTCTGTCACTTACTTAGTATGTCTTTTCCACTTATGCATTCAGGAACTGGTGAAATAACCACAGAATAGGTCCAGGGACCAACTGGACCCACTGTGAGATGGACCTGAGCTAAAATTCCATTGATCACCAGATCTTCATAAGCTCTTGTTCTGCTGGTGGACCACAGTGATGTTTTGGGTCTTCTGGGATCAGTGTCACTTCTGAGCCACTGTCTAATAACTCCAAAAAGGTGTGATCATTTCCTTTTTCCCAATGCAGTTACCCTGGGTAAAGGCCGTAGGTTTCTTTGGGGAATGCTGGGAGGAGGATTAGCAGTATAAATTTTTGGCAATGTAATAGAATCCTTCCCCTAATGGAGCCTGGCCTTCCCCTCATTCAAGGGACTTCGGGTCTGTAAACTGTGTCAAGTCTGGGAATTGAATAAGGGGCCTTGATTCTCTGTTTCTGTAACTTAGGGTTTTGTTCACTTGACCTAGAACTCTTCTGCTTATACAGATCAAGTAAGAATTTAATAGATACCCATCTGTTTTACTTCTCGGTACCCCATGATCCATTAGCCAGCGCCTAAGTTTTATGCAACTCAGACTCTTGGTTCCTGCCTTGAGTCTGCCTTTCATTGCGGTAGCCACGCCCACCTCTTCATTGCTGATTAAGTGCTGCTACTTGGCTTCTGCCAGCCAAGGATCCATTAAGGATTCTAGTTTCAGGACAGCAGTTCCTACAGTAACATCTGGACTACAGAACTAAGCAACCACAAAGCTGTTCAGGGAAGATGGAGTTAGTCTTACAAATTTATTCCTCACAGTCCTGGAAAAAGGTGTGTCCTCTGGACATTCCTGCAGTAGGTGGGCAGATCTTAAATGGTAAGTCCGTGCTAGCATTCCTAGCTCTCTAAACCTTTGAATTCCCTCTTCTACTGTATACCAGGGTAAATTAGGCATCTCAACCTCAGGCATTCTAGGCTTTTAGTCCATGTTTCAGCCAGACACTGGAACAAACTGTTAGAGCCCTTTCTGAGCCCTCAGACTAGAACATTAAATCTAGAATCTCTGCTTAGTTAACCCATATCAATAAATTCAGTCTGATCCAACTTCATATTCCTTCTACCATTATCCCATACCCTTAATATTGATTCCCACATGTATTCCCCTCATTTCTGTCTATATAAATTGGAAAACTCATGCAGTTCCTTTAGAGTATAGCGTACTTCTTCATGGGTCACACTTCATACTTCCCCTTTGGGGACTTGTGATTTTAGTCTATTTATAGGTCTGGAAGAGAAGAGGGGTGGTGGGGGTGGGTAAGGAGAAGAATTAGAAGTGTTTTGCAAGTAAATACTTCAAGGCATTCCCTTGCAGTTTCATCTGGTGAGACAGGATTAATCTTTTCAGGCAAGGGTTGGATGGCAGACTCCTCAGGGAAGGATAGAGGTTGTGTGATGGTTTCTTCAGGGCCGGGTTGAGGTTTGTACTTCTTGGGATAGGTTGGCAATTAGGCAGTACAGGATAGAGGTTTGGTGGATGCAGCAGGGGGTCTGAAGTCCTTAGGGCAGGCTGGAGGTTCAGTGGTGCAAGCTTGACATTGGGTGGTCTCCACAAGGCAGACCATTACGGGTTTATCTGGCAAAGTTTCAGTAGAATTTAGGATTTCAGTGTCCCCACCAATATCATCACCAGTTGTCTCCATTCCAATCCTCAGTGTTCCACTCCTTTCCCATCAGTGTTCTCACTTTAACAGCAGACACCCTACAAAGTTGAGATTTCAGTTACCCTTGTAACTTTGCTACTTGTGTAATGAGACTCTGAGTCTGATTTTCAGAGATCTCAAGACTGTAGCTACATGAAATAAGATTTTCTTTCAGAGCACATAGACACTTTCACATCATTCATGTAGCACTTAAGTTGCAAATTTGAAGACTTCAGCTCATACCTTTCTTTTGTAAATTTATCCAGTGTACTTAGAAACAGCCACCCAGCAACATTTAACTTTTAATTCCACAAAAGTCTGTTAAGGTGTTAAAAACATGGGAAGTGGACTTGATCCAATGGATAGGGCATCCACTTACCACATGGGAGGTCCACAGTTCAAACCCTGGGCCTCCTTGACCCATGTGGAGCTGGCCCATGCACAGTGCTGATGCGAACAAGGAGTGCCCTGCCACACAGGGGTGTCCCCACATAGGGGAGCCCCACGTGCAAGGAGTGTGCCCCATAAGGAGAGCCGCCCAGCGTAAAAGAAAGTGCAGCCTGCCCAAGAATGGCGCCGTACACACAGAGAGCTGGCACAACAAGATGATGCAACAAAAAGAAACAGATTCCCGGTGCTGCTGATAAGGATAGCAGCAGTCACAGAAGAACACACAGTGGATGGACACAGAGAGCAGACAACTGGGGAGAGGGGGGAAAGAGGGGGGAATAAATAAAAAATAAATCTTTGAAAAAAGTTGTTAAAAACACTTTCACCCAAATCCTTGCCTCATATAAGCATGGAAGTAATCATATCCAGTGGTGATATTGTGTGTATCTCTCTTGCCAACTCTTGCCATGGACTCTCAGCGGCCTCTTGATTATTGGAAACAGTCATTAGTGCCCTTGAGTCCAGAGTAGATAGCCAACTGCAAAAACCCCAGAATGAATTTAGAAATCCCATTTTTAAGATTCTGTTCCTCAGGACCTTCACTCTCAGTACCAAACTGTATTAGTCAGTGTTCTCAAGGGAAACAGAACTGACAGGAAATATCTATAATTATTATGAGGTTTTTTTCTTCAGTGAGATTTTATAACATTGTCTCTCATGACTGTGAAATTGCACAAGTCCAAATTCCATATGGCAGGCTGCAAACCATGGACTCTGATTGAGGTTCTTGATTAGTTCCCAGGAGACACTGTATGAAGTAGAGATGTGAATTTTCTTTGATTGCTGAAATCACTTCCCCTTTTAAGGCCTTCAGCTATTGAATGAGAGTCACTCGTTGCTGATGGCAGTCTCCTTAGTTGATAGTAGATGTAACCAGTCATCTGTGCAATCAGCTCACTGGTGATTAAAGTCCATGAAATGCCCTTGTATTACAGTTATCCCAGTGCTTACTTGACGAGACAACTGGACACCGTTATGTGGTCTAATTGACACATTAGCCTAACCATCACAGTGGTTTTCTTGTTTTTATCCTGTGTAGGTTTCATAGCACTTCTTGAATCTACACCCTGATGTTATTTCCCAAATTTGGTAACTTCTCAGCTGTTACCTTTTTAAATAGTATTTTCCCTCTGCTCTCTCCCTTTTCTCTTTAGAACTACAATTACATGTACAATAGACTTCTTATATGTCCTTAATTTCACTGCTTTTTTCACTTTCCCTCCATGATTCATCTTGTTTATTCTTCTAACCCAGCTTCCAGTCCATTAATTATCTCTTTTCATCATTGCTTTATCTGCTATTATACCCATCCATTGATCTCCATATTTCTGTTATTGTATCTTTTAGTTTTAGAGTTTTCAATTCATTCTTTTTATAGTTTCTGATTCTCTGCTGAAATTTTTCAATCTTATCTTTTACTTTTTTAAAAAAGATTTCTTTCTTTATTTATTTTCTCCCCTTCCCTTCCTCCTGCCCTGCTGTTTTTGCTATATGTGTTGTCTTCTCTTCTCATTTTCTCTCCTCTAGGATTCACCAGGATTCCATCCAGAGGATATGGAGAGAGGTTCCCTGCCGATTGTGCTACCCCACTTCCTGGTCTCTGCTGCACTTCACCCCGACTTTCCCCTTGTCTCTCTTTTGATGCGTCATCATCTTGCTGCATGACTCACTTGCACAGGTACTGCAGGCACTTGTGCAGGCAGTGGCTCACCATGTAAGCACTTGCATGGGCATTGGCTTGCCACGCAGGCATGCTCTCTGTTCTTTTTCACCAGGAGGCCCCAGGAATCGAACCCAGGTCCTCCCATACGATAGGCAGAAGCTCTATCACTTGAGCCACATCTGCTTCCCATCTTTTGCTTTCTTGAACATTTTAATCACATTTGTTTTAAAGTCTGTCAGAAGACTCCATTTAATAGATTTTCTATGTGCCTACTTTTATTAATTGTTATTTCTTTAGTTTTATAGCCATTAGTTCCCTCTTGTCCCTTTTGATTTAGTGGCAGTCATTTTGTTTGAAAAGGTATGAAAATACTTGGAAGCCTAGAATGATATATCCTTTATCCAAAAAGGATTTACGTCTGCTTCAGGCATGAGGTTAAGGGTACTCCAGGCTTCACTATGTTCAGTTAGTGCTTCCACCTTGGGTTCTAGCCCAAAGTCTGGTAATTTCACCAGCACTCCTCTTCTTTCCTGCCCCCTGCTGCTTGTTTAGCCCTAGTCCTCTATTTTTGTTTCTATTCCTTATGAGGCTGTTTTAAAGCTCTGTTAAGCTTCTCTGCTGCCTCTTCTGGAATCCGCAGGTGCCTCCAAAGAAGAAGCTGCCACATACCTCTCTGGGTTTCCCTCCTTTCCCAAACATTGACCTTGTTATTTTTCCCAACTTTTGTAATTATTCTCATCAGATGGATTGGTCTGAATTTGCCACTATCAGAAGCAGAAATTCCCTCAGATTCATTTTATTTCTTGCTGAAATATATCCTCTCAGAACATGCATATAAAGTTTTTGAATTCTTGTATGTCTGAAAATATTCTAAGTTGGCAATAGAATTATAGTTTCAAAATCATTTTCTTTAATACATTACAGATATCATTATTTTCTTGTATCTAATGTTCTAGTGTTGATGAGAAGTTTGACATGACTGATTCTCATCCCATTGTAGGAAGCCTTTTTTTTTTTTTCTATATATGGTAGTTTTTCAGATTTTCAACTCATCTTTAATATTCAGAACTTTCCCTAAATGTATCTAGGTATAGATTAGTTAGTTTTTGTTTTCTCCTTCTTTGGATCTTTTAATCTGATGATTTCCTTCTTTTCCAGACAAGCTTTTTTTACTCAGTTCTCTCCCTTGACTATCCAATGCTACATTTTCCCTCTTTAAATTCAGTTTCATCTTCTCTCTGTCTTTCAAGGGTTTCTTGTGGTTTCTGTCTCTCCAGGAATTTTCCTTCTTATTTCCAAGTGCAATATATTCATGTATGTACTTTTTGTAACATGTTTTCTATTATTTCTAGGAACTGGTGAGATCAGGAGAGGTTACAGTGTCTACTCAGTTTGCCTTCTTGAAAGTCAAAGTAGTTCCTTTTATAACTTCACCCACCAAAATCATCCTCTTCTGGTTAGGTTTCATTTTGTTCATATTCTCACTAGCTACCACCTCTTCTTAGCTCAGCTAATAGCAGCCTTTAAGGTCAGCCTCATGCCAGCTAACCTCAGCATATAAAATTTTGTTCAGTATATATGTACATTAATTACTGCAGCCATTTCAAAACAAATGCTATAGGTCATTTGAACACTTTTTGTAATCTAGTTTAGTTTAGAAAAAGTAATATGTGAAATCTAAGGAATTAGCAAATTTCTTAACTAACTGGCAGTTGAAATTGTAAAAGTAGATTCACAGAGCAAACTAGTATGTTGGGAAGGAATGGCCATAACAGCAGAAGAAAACATTATAAAAAATTAAACTATGAGACAGGATAGAACTAGGATTTGCTGAGTGGCCGAGGAAGTGGGCTCTGAAGGAGAGTATACATTCTCTGGTTTGCATAAATTATGTACATTGAAATTTTCTTGCTTTAAGAATCATATGTACAGACTCCACCTGGGATGGGAAACTGTTGTGAAGCGCCAACTCCTAGACCTGGTGCTCTGGCACCCTGGTTTCCCTGGGCCTGATCTAAGTACGTACTTGCCTGGGCATTGCCTGAGGAAATGGATAGGAAAGAATGTGCCAACTTTTGCCAGCTGAGGATACCCCTCTTTCCGATTACCCCATCTTGGAAACCATCTCCCTTAATCTTTCATCCCCTTTGCCCCCAAAATTGGCCAACTTTTACTCATCCTAAAATTTAAACTGATATGTCCAAAATAAATTTAAAGTGCTATCTTAATTTTTATGAAGTCAGTATCTAAATAGTCTCATTGAAATGTTTAAATAATCCTTATGAAATGGCCTCTCAATACTAATTTTATAATTGAAGCTTAGGCCATTGTTATTTTCAGTGATTTATGGAATTTCACGTTTTTTGTATTTTCTTTAAGAAAGAACTTTATAATTTAATGAGTATGTTTCTAGAGGTAAATTTTATAGCACTCTATACTAGATAGCATTTAATCAAGTACATTTTTTCTAACACTTATTGTGTTCATCCTAATATTAATATAATTGTAAACCTTGATTAAATTTTACTTAATTTTCTCTGTTTAATGTTTTTCATCAACTGTCTTTTCAGTAAGCTTTAAAAAATCAGAATTTTAATCTTCTGAACAAAGTTGTAAGATATATCATCTCTTTTCACTTCCCTCAACAGGTTTAAAGTGAAAAACATTTAAAATTAATCCTTGATGTTCTTTTAGGACTTAAAAATAAAGAAAGAGTGAAATTTTCAAACCACTTATACTTCTGTTTAGCCCATAATTCTATCTAGACAAAAATGACTTTTTTTCTAATTCTGTAAAGTTTAAAATAATTGGGTAATATGCATCCTGAAAAAAACGAGTAAACATAATATTGCGTACTTTAAACTTTTAAAATCTATTAGTAAAGAACTCATTTCCTAAAGTGTTAAACATATTTGCAACATAAAATACCGAAACATTAAAAACCATTCCACATGCTTTAGTAGAAACTTAAAATTTAAAACTTGTTTACCTGGAAATCTAAACTAAGTAGGTTTTGCTTGGTGTCATTTAAGTCTCCAGCTGAAAATGAAACAAAATCAGAGCTTTCTTTAAAACAGAGAGCAACAGAAAGGAATGTTGAAAAATTTTAACTGACTTCTTAGTAAAAACCAAAATAACTGCCTCCCTTGGGGATAAATGCCTTTCAGATCTTTGTGCAGAAAATCTGCCAAGAAAGTAACCAGGGAAAATGGTTACCAAGGGAAATATTTTTTAAAGCACTGGAAAAGTGGAAAGAAGAGGAGGAGGGGGAAAAGGAGAGGGAGGAGTAAGAGGAGGAGAGAAAAAAAAAAAAGCAACATTTACTCTGTAGCCTAAAAAGGCAGAGTTGGAAGCACAAATGAAGCTTAATTAAGAAGTCTATCATTTTCATAGGTGATTTTCATTAAAATCTTAAAGTTCACACTAGCCTTCATGATTTCACTTTAGCTTTATCAGACTTTATGATATACTTGCCAAATGAAAATGTATATGTTTGGAATGACATTTTAAATTTAATTTTATTTAACTTGGCATCCTCTCTCTATCCAGCCACCAAAATCACATACACAGCATCGTTAACCAAACAAACAAACAAACAAACAAAAAACTTGTTATATATTAGTACTGTTTGAAACTATGAAGTAATAAAAAGAAAATATGCAAGGTAGATAAGAGGCTTGTAATCATCTGTTATTTTGGCAAATTAGTTGTCTACTTTGGCCTCCGTTTCTTCATTTGCAAATGAGCAAGTTAGTCACGTCAAGGTTCAAGGTCAAGAATGTGCTGCTTATTGGGAGACCTTAGGCAAGTTATTGAATGTATTTAATTAAAGTTTGTTCTCCTAAAACTAGGATAATATCTACCTTTCAAATTTCTGTGAATATAAAAGTAAGCAAGCTCAGTGCATGTCACTGACTATGTAAGTATATAGTAACAATTTTTTAATTCTTATTTTTCTATCTCAGGGGTCCAAATTACTTGACAGAAGCACTACATTTTGTTTTCCAAAAATCTTAAAATGACCTGGACAGATTAAATTAAAATTTATGCACATGGGCCAACTAAATTCCTAAAAATAACAAAAATAGTATTTGTTTTAAAAATCTAAAACTATACTGAAAAACAGTAAGTAGAGTATTAGAAGACAAGAAATTTTGAGTAATTCCTTTAAGACTCAAGATAGATTCTGTCTAGCGGAAGATCCCACAACCCAAAACTATGTGAGAGATGATCGCTGGGAAATGTGCATGTTCCAGATTTAGAAATTACAGATCCTGGAAACAGTGGGATTGGTGGGAAACTACACTTAGAGTAACCAGACAGATAACCCAATCCTCCTGCTGTCACCATGATTTGTGCCGAGTATCAGGCAGCAGAAGCATTTATCCCTACACTAGAACCTATGCTCTACTCAACTTGGCCTAGAGGAGCTGGAGAGTGATGTGAGCAGCTGGTAGAACAGAGAGGCCCCATGTTCCAAATCCAAACTAGGTACTAATATAGCCCAACTAAAAGCATAAAGTTGACAAGCTTCACCCACATGTTCAGAGCATTTAATCAATTTTTAAATCCTGTATAAATAATCGCAAGCAGAGTACCCATGCTTACCAAACAATTAGGAAAATTCTAACTTAAAATGTAGGTGCCCCCTCTCAAATTATATATCTAATACACACACACAATCAGAAAAGAAAAGACTAAAAATATAATATAAAAATATAATAACACTAACAAAAAACTCAATAGTGAAGTTGAGATAAAGTTAAGAAGCCTTCTAGAAAACAGAGCCAAAAGATAGATAGAAAACAGAAGAAAATGGATTAAAATAAGATGACTGGACGAGGAAGTTGAATATCCAATTAGGTGTTCCAGAAAGAGAAAACAGAAAATTGAATATATAATTGGAGAAAATGTGCTAGAATTAAAGGACATGGAAAGGGCCATGCTGGGAAACGGACTTGGTCCAGTGGTTAGGGCGTCCGTCTACCACATGGGAGGTCCGCGGTTCAAACCCCGGGCCTCCTTGACCCGTGTGGAGCTGGCCCATGTGCAGTGCTGATGCACTCAAGGAGTGCCCTGCCACGCAGGGGTGTCCCCCACGTAGGGGAGCCCCACGCTCAAGGAGTGCGCCCGTGAGGAGAGCCGCCCAGCGCGAGAGAAAGTGCAGCCTGCCCAGGAATGGCGCCGCCCACACTTCCCGTGCCGCTGACGACAACAGAAGCGGACAAAGAAACAAGACGCAGCAAATAGACACAGAGAACAGACAACTAGGGGAGGGGGGGAGTTAAATAAATAAATAAATCTTTAAAAGAAAAAAAAAAAAGAAAGAAAGGGGCATGCTGAATATTCAGCCTAATAGATGAACTCAGACACACATCAAGGAACATAATTTTGAAATGTAAGAATACTGGGGACAAAAAGAAGATCCTACAAACTTGCAGAGAAAAAAATTAATCATAGGATCAAGAATGAGAATGCCTTCAGAGTTCTTAATAGCGACTTGAAAAGCAACAAAATAATGGAAAAATGCCTTTACCATTCTGAAGGAAATTTATTTCTAATATATTTCCTGTACCCAGTCAAACTATATCAAGTAAAAGTGTAGAAAAAAAATATTTTTTGTACATAGAATATTTCAAACAATTTGTCTCCATGCACCATTCATTAGGACTCTGAGAATATATACTTCACAAAAATAAGGGATAAACGAATTTCTTTTAATGACAGAAGATACTAAAACAGGATATCTCACACAGGAAAGCAAAGAAAGTCTCCAGGATGAGAAGGGAGTCCCAGGAATACCAGTAGACATCAGTGATAGAGGCACCCACTCCAGATTATAACAAGACCACAAAAGGCAAGCATGTTGAGGGCTTTCGTTGCCATGCCCATGGCTACTGAGCCATCTAACTTAATGAACACCTGGAGTATGTATTACAACAAAGCAAGAGAGAAAGGCAAGAAAGGAAAATATGAAAATCTGGGAAACAGAAAATCCAACACAAGAGAAGGGCAAGGAAAATTCTAAGTACATGGACCTATCATGCAACCAGTTTATTTCAAGAGAGATTGTGCCAGGAATAGTAAATTACCTGATGTGACTAATGTAAAATATTGAGCAGTTATTAGAACATAGAAAGAACTAGCAATAGGTACAAAAGAAAAGTTATTAACTTTAGGAAAAATTAAAAGCAAAAAAACAATGTGTTCATGGTAGCACACCATTGTAAATGTGATTAATGCCACAGAATTTACACCAAAAAAAATTGCTCAAATGGCAAATTCTATGTTTTATATATGTTGTCACAATAAATGCATTTGAAATGGAAAAGAATGAAGTAATGCTAAGCTGTGAATAATAGTTACACAGGCATAATATTTGCATAGGCTTAATAAGGTAACCACTAATGATCTATTTCACAAGAAGTGATTTTACTATATTAGGGGAATTGGATAATAGAGAATAATATGGTTGTATCAAAGCTCTCATAGGCCGTTATAGGAAGTCAATAGACAGTGTCTAAAATTGATGATCAAAACATAGTTATCACAAATTAAGGAACTTTGGAAAACAGTATTTCAACTATATGTTGTAACACAAGACAGAAAATACAGAAAGTTGTGTATTAGTTCATAAATTTGTTTTTCACATGGTATTATGTGTATTCCAGGACTGAGCAAGTAAGTAAATATCTTGTGGATAGTGAGAGACAGGTTTCTCACTATCAAAGAAAGAAGTTACAAATAGGAAAAGCAGAGAGGCTAGAATGAACCCAATAGAATTGGAGATACCAGTGTGAACCCATAGTTTATAGTATATATATATGTATAGATAGATACAGACATACCTGCAGACATGTATTTATATAACATATAGAGTTTGGGAGAGAGGGAGACAAATATACATGCATATAATTCTTTGCTCTGTCTATTGAGCAGGCCTAAAAGCGATGACACTCCTCTACTGGTGAGCTCATTCAGTGTAAGATATGGGAGTTGTGTAAGATATGGGAATTGAGTTAAAATGACCATTTCAAGTCAATAAGGATCACTATTCAATAGATGATGTTAGTACAATTGGCTTTCATTTAGAAAAACATTTAAATTAGATTCCTGCCTCGTACCAAACACAAAAACAAATTCCCGATTAATGTCAGGATTATATATAAAGCAGAATATTAAGTTATGAAAAGGAAAAGTCAGTAAATATGCTCATAACCTTGGGTTAGAGAAGAACTTCTTAAAGAGTATATATCCTATAAATGATAAAACAAAGATGCTGATACACTCAACCATACTAAATAAAGAACTTCTGTTTGATAAAAATACCTTTAATAAAGAGGGAGTGGGTGTAGCTCAGTGGTTGAGAGCCTGCTTCCCATGTACGTCTCAGGTTCAAGCCCCAGTACCTCCTAAAAAATATATGTATCTTTAACAAAGAGAAATAACAAATTATTTGCAGCAGAGGATTATACAGCATTCACTTCCAGAATCATTACAGACATTTCAAGACAAAAAGAAAAAGATGAACAACTAGGTAAACAAATGAACAAAAGTCATTAAATAAGCAATGTAAAGGAGAGGTCAATGATTGATAAGCAGAAGAAAAGTTACTATTTTTCAACTTCAGTAATTAAAAAAATGTAAATTAAAACAGTAAGATTTTTTTTTTTCACTATCAAGTTAACAAAGATTTTTAAATGTTAATGGTATGTAGTGTTATTAAACATTTGAGTAAAGAGTCTAATGTTCTTGGTCAGGATTATAAGATGGAGGATAGTTTCATAGTAGCTATATGTTTTGTCCCAGGACTTTCACTTCTAGGAATCCATTATACAGAAATGCTTCTTTCTATACAAAAGTGTATCTCTAGAGAAATACTTGAAGCATTTGCCATTAGGAAAAAAGGAGTTAACCCAGTTGTACATTGATGGGAGACAGTGGGCTCCCATAGAACTAGTTAGAAAATGAAATCCATATTATACTAAGATGAAAAAGAAAATGTTCACAACAGTACATATTCAATAATCTTATTTTCCTTTAAAACTTAGGATATTACTAGTGAAATTACAAAGTGAAAGGAATAAACAAATAGTTAATAATGGTTATCTCTGGGTGATGGAATCATAGAGGGAATTTTACTAGGTAATTCTGCTGTATTTGTATAATGTTTTGAGCATTTTATAACCAGATCAGAAAAAGAATAATTTTTAAAAAGAATATAAGCTACCAGAAAAAGAAATAACTTAAAACATCAGGGTAAAGGAGTAGCAGTAGCTACTATGCTGAGATTGTTAAGGAAGGAGAGAAACAAATTATACAGTTTCTGAAATCCTTACTCTAAAATTTTGTGGCTTAATGTACTGTTACATGAGTCCTTTCACAGAAACAATTTTAACCACAATAGTACATGGAAAATGCTGGTAGTACATTTTCTCCTACCCCCTTTATTATTGCAGACATAATTATGTTCTGAAATTTGACTCTGACAGCAGCTCTGCAAAATTATGTTGTTGGTTGCCCAAATACAAAATGAGCAAAAAGAACATTATACAATGCCACAAGGTTTCTGACTGCCAGTGGGTATTTGTACATCAGAAAATTTTCTTCAGATGCCATTTGCTTTAAGTGAAGTTGCCTTTTCAGTATTTTAACCTCTGTGGTCTAGTGTACCAATGAGTTAGTTTTTCTTTTAGTATGTAAGTGCTTTACCATATGACAACTTTGTAGATATTAATACCAAAATAAAGCTAAATGTTGGAGATTTTAAGTAGGTCCATCCACAAAAATGGGATTATTATTTTATACCTCCACTGCTTCAGGCTTGTTTCAGGATTAACCCTCCCTTCTTGCTGCCAGAAGAAATAAATAGCTATTTAAATGCCTATTAAACTAATTCACATAGAAGTGTGACAATTGCTTTCTTTACTTTTGTTGAACTTACCCTCCCAAAAGAATGTTAAGTGGAGCAATGATGTATAAATATACCACAGTTTATTCAGCCATTCCCCTATTGATGAACATTTGGATTCTTTCGCCTTACACCTCTCACATAAAATATGTTTTTTGAGTTTTGGTACACATTTAGCAATTGCGTTCTTAAAGGTTGTAGTAATGTATATTCCCACAAGAAATATATTAAAAGCCCATTTCCTACCACTTTATTTATTTTCTTTAATTATTTTCATATTTTAATAGATAATTTATACAAGTAATAAACTTTAAAAGTACACAGTTAAAATTTTCAGTATTAGCAGATGGGTGATTTTACCAACTCCCCATCAAAAGCAATCTTCCCATCAAAGATTACTAAAAAACTAGATCATATATAAAAACATCTTAAAATCATCAAGGAATTAAAAAGATAGTGAGGAATCACTGGGCCCAGATCTGAAAGAGGACTGTAACCCATAAAAGATGAACGGACTTTTTCCCTGGGAGTGTTTGTTTAAAACATTAAAGAGCAAAAATTATCAATGAAATGGAAAACAAATATATAGGAGTTGTGATCAACAAAGCCAAAAGTTGGTGGATTTTTTTTAAAAGAAAACTTATAAAATCTCTAGCGAGCCTGATATGTGATAAAAGGCAGGAAACATAGATTACTAGAAAAATTGCTGTCACTACAGATCCTGAAAACATTTAAAAGAAAATAAGAGGAGATTATGAAAAGTTTATACCAGTAAATGTGTATATTTAGATGAAACAAACAATTCCTGGAAAAATAAACAATAAAATTGTCACTAAAAGAAATAGAAAATCTGAATTGTCTATAACTATTAAAAACATTAAATCCATAATTTCAAACCTTCCCACAAAGAAAACCTCATATGTTTCCATCAACAAATTCTACCAGACAATTTTGTAAGGCCAACATGACCATTCCACAACCTGACAGGAACAATACAAGAAAGGAAAATTATAGGTCAAGCTCATTAATGAACATAGGTTCAAAAAAAACTAAAATATTAGCAAACCAAAACCAGCAATATCTAAATATCTAAACATTGAGTTTATTTAAGAAATACCAGGTTGATTTAAGGAGAGAACTCCAATCATTATATGAACATCTTAATTAGGGCAGAAAAGTATTTGACAAAATTAAATTAATGTTTAAAATTAAGAAGAAAGAAAGAAAGAAGAGAAAAAAGAAACTGTCACAATGCAAGTATAGGAGAGAACTACCATAATTTTATAAAAGAACATCTACAAAAAACAACATTCTTCCACTCCTAGGTACATTCTCAAGAGGAGTGAAAACATAGATCCACATGCAAACCTGTACACAAATGCTTATAGCACAGCTATTCATAATAGCCATAAGGTGGAAATAGTACTAATGTTCAGCAACTGATGAATGGATAAACCAAATATGTTGTAGCCATATGTTCCAACCCAACTCTTGAAGGGGAAGGGTTGGGACCACTGCAAGACCAAAGAATGTACCTGGCACTGAGTCAGGCTTAAGCTTTATTTGAACTTATGGACAGGAGAGAATCTCTGGTGGTAGTGGTCCAGACAATGAAGATAGCACTCAACAAAGAGACGAGAAAATGAGGGATGATATAAGGGATTTCAGAATAAAGACATTCCATAGGGTATAAGAACAGAGTTCCTGCTAGGGTCCCAAAGTGGTACATGTGGGGTCTGGTGATGTTCTCACAGGAATGAAGTTTTACTGCTCTGAGGAGATTATGGTTTATGATACCATCTATACATCATTTCCCCTCTGGGAAGGGTTATTAACCTTTAACTTATGTCTAGGTCATGCAGGTGGATAATAAAAAGTAATGTATTGGGAAACAGATGTGGCGCAAACAATTGGGGTACCATCTACCATATAGGAGGTCCAGGGTTCAATGCCCAGGGCCTCCTGGTGAGGGCAAGCTGGCCCACACAGAGTGCCACCCTGCATGGGAATGCTGCCCAGTGTGGAAAAGCGTCCCCACACTGGAGTGCTGGCCAACCTGGAGAGCTGGCGCAGCAAGATAACTCAACAAGAGACACAGAGAAGAGAAAAGAAAAAGATGTAGCAGAACAGGGAGTTGAGATGGCACAAGAGAGTAATCACCTCTCTCCCACTCCAGAAGGTCCCAGGATCAGTTCCCAGAGCCACCTAATGAGAATACAAGCAGACACAGAAGAGCACACAGCAAATGGACAAGAGAACAGACAACAGGGGGAATGGGGGAGGGGAGGAATAAATCTTTAAAAAAAAAAAATAGTGTATTAATGCCGTGGTACAACATGGATGAACTTCAAAAACATGCTCAGTACAAGAAGGCAGTCACAAAAGACCCCATACACCCCAGAAAAAGCCAAAGTAGATAGAACCCTAGGTACTGGTTCTCCTGAAGGCTATGGAGATCCACAGGGTACATAGTCATGGCAGATGGATTTGGAGCTCTGTGCCATGTCAGAGGGACATTGGAATTTGTGCTCCTGAGTGTGATGGAGCTGGACTCAGATGTGACTTTTCTACACATACCTCTTCTGTCACTTTTACTGAACCTGTGGTTGGCACTAGGGATGGAACTCAGGAGACTTGAATCTCTGGACTGCCCATGTGCCTCAGCAGAGTGGCGACTCCTCCTCTCTGGTTCATTGGTCTTACCCAGGTCAGCTAACAGGGAGGTGAAGATGGCCAACCACTACATCAGGGAATCAGGAGTGCCTACAACTGTAAGCAGAGGAATTGCATTCATCATTCATGTGGAATCTAAGCCCCCTCTTGATCTAGAGGTGGAGAGGACATCACCATCCCAGATTCCACAAAACAGAGGAATAAAATATGAACTAGAGTGGACTTACTGATATTCTACTATAAAACTATTGTGACAAGTAATAGAAGAAATTTTAGCATCAAGGTGAAGAAAGTGGCCTCAGTAGTTGCTAAGGGCAGAGAGAGGGTAGAAGAGATGTGATGTGGGGGCATTTTTGGGATTTTGAGTTGTCCTAAATGATATTGCAGTGTCAGATGCTGTACTTTATATAACCTGCCATAATCCACTGAATGTCCTGGGGGAGAGTGTGAACTACAGGGTAAACTGTTATCTGTGTAGTGCAGCTGTGCCCCAAAAGGTGTTCACTGAGTGCAGTGAGTGTACCACAATGATGAGGGAGGTTGTTGGTGTGGGAGGACTAGGGGGTGGAGGGTGGGGCATATACAGGAACCTCTTATATATTTTTTTGTCTTTATTTTTTTAATGTTACATTAAAAAAATATGAGGTCCCCATATACCCCTCAACCCCCTCACCGCACTCCTCCCCCCATAACAACAACCTCCTCCATCATCATGAGACATTCATTGCACTTGGTGAATACATCTCTGAGCACCGCTGCACCTCATGGTCAGTGGTCCACACCATAACCCACACTCTCACAGTTCACCCAGTGGGCCATGGGAGGACATACAATGTCTGGTAACTGTCCCTGCCCACCACCCAGGACAACTCTAAGTCCCGAAAACGCCCCCACATCACATCTCTTCCTCCAACTCCCTATCCCCAGCAGCCACCATGGCCACTTCCTCCACAGCAGTGCCACATTTTCTTTGATTACTAATCACAATAGTTCATGAATAGAATATCAGTAAGTCTACTCTAATCCATACTCTATTCCTCCATCCTGTGGACCTTGGAATAGTTGTGTCCACTCCACATCTATATCAAGAGGGGGCTTAGATTCCACAGGGATGCTGGATGCAATTCTCCTGCTTTCAGTTGTAGGCACTCTTGGCTCCCTGGTGTGGTGGTTGACCTTCTTCACCTCCATGTTAGCTGAGTGGGGTAAGTCCAAAAAACCAGAGGGTAGGAGTTACAAGTCTGTTGAGGTTCAGGGCCTGGCTATCACATGGTCAGTCCAGAGATTCAGGTCCCCTGGATATACACTAAACCCGAGCGCCAGCTACAGATCCGGTAAAAGTAACAGGAGAGACTTGTGAACAAAGATCACATCTGAGTCCAGCTCCATCACACAGAAACACAAACTCCAAAGTAGGGCCAACTGACATGGCACTGAACTCCATCTGCCATGACTGTAGAACCTGTGTGTCTCTGTAGCCCTCAGAAGAACCAATACCTGAGGTTGTATTGACTTTATCTATCTCTGGGACTCTGCTGAGGTATGCATAAGGGCGACCCCTCTGATAACCTCCTGGCTCATTTTGGAGACTCATAGCCATATAAACTCATTGTCCTTTCCATTTCCCCCTTTTATTCAGGTCAAAAAGCATTTTTAACTCCTGGTATTATATGTAGACTGAGATATTCTGCTGGTCTGAGTTGACCCTTTTATTCAAGGTCATTTTCTAGTTACATCATCAGCTGGTACTTGGTAGTAATCCTCGGCGCCAGGGAGGCTCATCCCCAGGAATCATGTCCCACGCTGGGGGGAAGGCAACACAATTAGTGGCTTATATGGGAACCTCTTATGTTTTTTGGATTTTTTTTAATGATTTTTAATATAACATTCCTTGTGATCTATTAACTTTAATTTTAAAAAAAGAAACAAAAGACTCCATAGAATATAATTGCATTTATATGAAATGCCCAGAATAGTCAAGTCTATAGCAACATAAAGTAGAAATGGTTATTAGAACTGGGGGTTTGGAGGGGTATGGTAGTTCATGGCTACATGTCCTTAGAGCTAGTCCATTCCTATTACAGATGGGACCTTTTGATTAGATTACTTCAGTAGGTTGTGACCCAGGGTGGGTCTTAATACTCTTACTGGGAGTCCTTTATAAATGCGATTACAGAGAGAAAAGGACACAGAAACAGAGAGAGAAGACCACAGAAGCAAAGAGAAATCCCCAGAAGCTGAGAGAGAAAACCCTGGAAGCCAGAAGCTGAATTCAGCAGAATAGAGAAGCTGAGATAGAAAGTCAGAGGAAGCCAGAAGCTGAAGGAATGAAAATCAGAAGAGATGGGAGACCAGCAGACACCACCACATGCCTTGACATTTGACAGAGGAGTCCAGGATCCCCAGCAGCCAGTCTTCAAGGAAAAAAGCATTGCCTGATGAAGCCTTGATTTGTCCATTTTTGTGGCCTCAGAACTGTAAGCTTATAAATTAATCCTGATTGTAAAAGCCAACCCATTTCTGGTATATTACATTCTGACAGCTTTTGCTAACTAAAACAGGGAGAGGAGATGAGGAGTGACTGCTAATGGCTACAGGGTTTATTTACATGGTGATGAAAATGTTTAAAAATAGGTAGTGGTGATGGTTCTGAACTATGAATATACTAAAATCCACTAAATCGTATATTTGTAAAGGGTGAATTTATGGTACAGAAATTATATCTCAATAAAGCATTTATTTTTTAAAACTACTCAATGGTGGGATATTGAAAGTTTTCTCTTTATGAGAACAAGACAAGGAGGTTCACTGAAGGCCCTGGCTAGTGTAAAAAGAGGAGGGGGAGGGGAGTATAAGAAAGAAAAGAAAGGAAAGGAAGGAAAAAAGCTCCTGTTTTTCTCAGATGATATGACTATATAGAATGTCCAAATGAATTTTCAGATGAATCATTAATCATCTAAAGAGTTTTTCAGATACGCAATTAATATTTAAAACTCAATGTTTATTTCCACAGTTAGCAAATGAAATGGAGTGAAAGATTTTATGGCATTTTGAGATTATTTTATGAATCCTAAAAAGAAAAAGATTATATTTGTAAACTAATCTATTCCTCTGCATATGGTACTCTGTGACTGCATTAAACTCAGCTGAGGGGACTTGGATTAGATTACTTGATAAGATTGCTTTAGGGCTTTTGATTTGGCTGTGTCAATGAGATATGGCTCATGTTGAGTCCCCACCCCCTTGCTGCATCTGATATAAAAGGACTCACACAGACAAACAGAGGAAAAAGGGAGCGGGGCATATTGTTGATTCTGCAATGAGAGAGAAAGGATTGCTTATGCCCAAAGCCCCCAAGAGGATGGGCCCATGGAGCAGCTCAAGAGGAGACCAGCCTTGCTATATGCCTGAAAGCTTACAGCTGAACTTGGGAAGAGAGCAAAAGAGGTGAAACTGATATGAGAGGCCCAGAAAGAGACAAGCCTATGCCAGCTTGCAGCTGGAATCAGGAAGAAAGCAGAGTAGGTGAGCCTGAGAGAGGAAGCCAGGAGGGGAAGGAGAGACCAGGCAGAAACCGTCCGCCATCTTAGTCCAACATGTGGCAGCTGACTTTGGTGAGAAAGCACCTCTTATGGTGCCTTGAGTTAGACTTTTCACGGCCTTGGAATTTTAAGTTTTTACCCAAATAAATACCCTTTATAAAAGCCAACAGGTTTCTGGTACTTTGCATTGGTACCCCTTTGACAAACTAAAACAGATGTGGTTTATCAAGTATATAAAAAAATGTGAATTAGGAAATAAATCTAACCAAAGAAGAGCAAGAAATCTCTAGAGAAAATTATAAGTTTTTAGGGAAACTAAAGAAGACCTAAACATAGGGGTGGGGGATACTCAATATTGGAATAATCAAAATTGAAAATCATTTCAATATCATTTCTCTTTAAACTGACCTTAGAGTCAATGCATTCTCAGTCAAAATCCTAACAGTTTAGTTTCTATGTTTTTGGTGGAACTTGACAACAGATTAAAGTTTGTATGGAAATATAAAGACCAAAGAATAGCCACAACATTCTTGACGAAGCTCAAGGCTGGAGGATTTTCTATACCAAATATCAAATCTTATAAAAATCTGCAGTAATTAGGACAGTTTGATAGTGACATAAGGATAAACATAAGACCAGTGGAACAGAAAGAGAGCCAAAAGACTCATTTATATATGGATAATTGATTTATGAGAGAAGTGGCACTGCAAAGTAGTAGGGAAAGAAAATTCTTTTCAAAAATTGGTGATGGGGAAATCAAGTATTTATATAGAGAACAATGAAATTGGACCTCTGCTTCATATCATACATTTAAAAAATCAGTTCCAGGTTAAAAATAGACCTAAATATGTAAGACAAAATTATTTTGGGAAATAATATGACCTTTTTATAGGAAAAGACTTTTTAAGGTGAGCACAAAAGACACTAACCTAAAATCAATTGCTAGACAAATCAGACTACATTAAAATGAGGAATTTCTATTCCTCAAAAGACACCAAGAGAGTAAAAAGCACAGTACAGGGTATGAAAAGATATTTTCTATAAATAAAATTTATTAAGAATAGTATCCAGAATATGTAATAAATTGCTACAAATCCATAAGAAAGAGACAAACTATCCAGTAGGAAAAATGGATAAGAAACTTCAGTTAGGCACTTTATGAAAGGGGAATTCCAAAAGCCAACAGATATAAGAAAAGATGCTCAATCTCATTATCAGAGAAATACTTATTAAAACTTACATAAAATTAAACACTGGGGAGTGGATGTGGCTCAAGCAGTTGAATACCTGCTTCCCACGTGGGAGGTCTATCTCTGGTGCCTCCTAAAAAACAAAAAAATAACAAGCAAACAAATAGGAAAAAACCAACGCAGGGAGCCAATGTGGCTGAGTGGTTAAGCACCAGTTTTCCACATATGCAGTCCCAGATATAATACCCAGCCCTAGTACCTCAAACAAATAACAACAACAACAACAAAAACCCACGCACCCACCTGAACAGCTAAAATTAAAATACTGAAAATACCAGTACCACTTGCTGGTGTGAAGCAATGAGAACTTTCATATATTGCCTTTGGGAAAGTAAATTCCTATAAATACTTGTAACACAGTACTGCATGACCCAGAAATTCTGTTCTTAGGTATGAACAAGTCACAAATACCGACACATGTACAGCAAGAAACATGTGCAAATATGTTAATAGTATTGTTATTCTTAATAGCCAAACACAAGAAACAATGCCAATGTCAATCAACATTAGAATGGATAAATTGTGATTCACTGATATGATGAAATAGGGCATAACAATGAAAAAAAAAATGCAGCTACATGTAGCAACATATTTGAATTTTAAAAATATATTAAGCAAAAAGCCAGATTCAAATGCATACTATGTAATTCCCATTTATAATAAAAGCAAAACCAAAACTTTTTTTTAACTTTTCGTTTTGAAATAATTATAGATTCACAAAAAGTTGCAAAGATAGTACAGAGAAATCCCATGTGCCCAGTTTCCCCAAAGATTGCATCTTACATAATTATTATACAGTATCCCAAAACCAGGACATTGACATTGGTGCAGAATGTGTATATGGTTTTGTGTCATTTTATCCCACATGAATAGTCATGTAACCAACACCACAATCAAGATACAGAACTATTCCATTACTGCAAAGATCTCCCTCGTGCTGCCCCTTCATACATACACACCCTCAACCCCTGGCAACCAGTGATCTATTCTCCATCTCTTTAATTTTGCCATTTCCAGAGTGTTATATAAATAGGAAATGGAATCATGCAGTATGTGACTATATTTTTTTAAGGGATGCATACTTAGAGAAAAATAAAATCTAGAAGTTATTACTTTTTAGGTTTTATGCTTTTTGAAAAATGTTATATAATAAAAAAGTTAAAAAAATTGTAAATCCCTTTCAAACCCTTGATCTCCCCAGATTACCAATATATTATTGATTTCTGGACCTAAAAGCCAGTCTTTTTCTTCCGTGAGACTTTACCTCCCTCTGCATGGATTCTTTATCCATCCATTTTGAGGTATTATTCCCTGAGGGAAGTTTATTTCTCTTACTTCAAGTCCATGCTGGCAGCCCTAATATTCCCTCTAATTACAACATAGTAGAAAATTCACAGTAGCCATCTGAGACTGGCCAGCATGGTCGGCTGTCCAGAGCACAAAGTCACAGGGTACAGTGTGGACTGTACAGTACTCCACACACTTTAGTTGCAAGGGGAAGGGGACCGAGTACCTAGCAGAGATATCCAACTAGTCTAGGGGGATCCAGAGGAAAGGAGACTTATATGAGCCCCTGAAGGATGAGTAGAAATCAGCCAGACCGAAAAACAATAGTAACAAAGACCTGGCTGTGGACAGGAGAAATGAGGGATGGAGGATGGGAAAGTCAAGGTGCAAGAGTCAGAGGGTGCAGTGTTCCTGAGGCCAAGAGAGAAATAAGCAGGCAGTGGTCCTGGGGTGTTCCTCCTGGGTCTCTGATATTTGGAGGGAGGGGAAAGAGCAGTCTGTACTAGAAATTATGCAACAGAGCAGGGTCTTCTGGACCCCAGTCCTAAAAAAGTTGGAATTTCTGGGCAACGGGGCAGTGTAGGGAGTTGGGTGACAGGAAGGGAAGGTGTTCTGGGCGGATGGAACAGCTTGTGCAAAAGCAGGGAAGAGAAAGAGAATCAGAATTCTTAGAACTGCAAGGAGTTCTGGGTGATTGGAGTGCCTATGGAGGAGGGTGGGTAAGGAATGAGGCTGGAGCAGTGGCCAGGAATGAGGTCAGGAGGGCCTGTGGGCCAAGCCAGGGAGTGGGCACACATCCACAGGAGGAGTAAAGAGCCTAGGAAGGGTCCCAAGTAAGGGAGTGACATGATTAAGATCCCTGTGGCTGCTCAGAGAATGGTGTGGGTGGGTGTGGAGTGGGGAAAGACTGGAAGACATGATACTTTGGGGGAGGCTGCTGCAGTAAACTAGGTGAGAGATGATAGAATAGGTTGGTAGATATGGGTGCAAAAAGGAGAATTGATAGACTTATGAAGGATTTTTATATAAGAAACCACCTTTCTTGTATACCCATTTCCCTTCCTCTGTCCTTATCTTTCTCTTTGGGCTTGCCTCATATTAAAACATGGATATTATGTTTTAAATATGAAAGAAAGAATATAGAAAAGTCATTCTCTTGAGTTCCCTCCTAGCTCTCATCTTTAATGTGACTGTGAAAATTTTAGTTGTAAAGTTTTTCTGAAACAGTTTGATTCTGAATTTCCTTAGGCTTATTATTGGTCGCATTCACTCACTGACTTTGCCAGAAGCCTAGAAATTAGTAAATATTATCTCAATTTTCAAATTGGAAGTTATAGAAATATCTTAATCTCTGGAAATTTTTTATATCAAAGTATTCTGCATATAGTAAGCCTATAGTTTCTGAGCACATAGAAAATGATGTGACCAGAAGTTCACACGTATTAAATGAACAAGTCATCCAGAATCTTCTTATCTCTATCTCTTTCTCCTTCTAGCTGTCTGCAGCATGCTACGTAGCTACCTATCTATATCATTTCTAAAGCCACTTATCATTTCTAAAGCCAAGGAGAGCTCAGGGATCTTGAGTACAGCAAGACATTTGACAAAGTCTCATCCTTCCAAAGAAAACTATGATTTTCTAATTGCAAGATAAATGAGAGCTACTTGCCTCACAGTCAGCACTAAATTCGCATTTGCTCTGTATATAGTTGAACCTGAAGTTTAATTATCAGGAGATCAGAACATGGTAAGGGGTAAGACCCCTATTTGTGTGTCATAAGGCTTTGTCCTTGACTTTGTCTTATGTGTTTTAATCATCTTTTTAAAAATAAAAGCATAGAAACTTTGGTATTTATATTGCTGTATGGCAGGGAGAGATAGCCAGGATGCTAAAAGACTGGGTCAACATTGAAGGACAAAATAAAAAATAACAATGCGCCAAAACCAACAGCATAAAACAGGAAGGGGAGATATAATGTATGTCCCTTCATCTAGAATGGAAAAATGTCCATTGTATGTGTTCAGTACAGAAGGAGACATGGCAGTTTTTATAAAAAGGATTTGGCGTTTTTACTTAAACCACAAGCTCAAAATTAGCCTAGTGTGGGGACTCTGCACAGGTCAGACCTCATCAAAGAACTGCGTTTAGCTCTGGGAGCACAGTCTTAAAGATTTACTGCCGAACTGTAATGTGGCCAGAGAAGAACGAACAGGATGGTGAAAGGACAAGAAACTCTGTCTCACCCAGATTGTGTAAAGGAACTAAAGAAACAAAAAGTGTGACAAAGTGGCATAGCAGGTTACAAATATGAGAATGGGCTATGGACTTGTTTTATTGTGCTCCAGCAAATATATCCAGAATCAATGGATAAAGATGACCGAGAGGCTGACCAAAAAAATAATAACAATTTCTCACGACTAGAACTGTCCAGCTGAGCTTCTTATGAGGTGCTGAGCCCACATGAAAAACCAGGTGACTTTCTACTGGGAATGTTGCAGAAGGAATTTCTCAAGCACTGGACTAGATGATATTTTATTGGTATAATAATACTACGCTTCTTTGATTCTATCTCTCTTAAGATGGCATTGTTAGGGAGCATGGAACTTAAAATGTGAATTTATTCTCTGGGTACTTCCCTCAGTTCCTAAGCAAAATTTAATCAGAGGCTAGGCTTAAAAAAATAGTCAACATAGAGTAAGGATGTTCATATCAGACAGGTTTCTAGTCTGATTCTGCTGTTTGTAGATCCTCCAGTCTACTAGGTACTAGAGCTTTTCTTTGCAGTCCTGGGTTCTAGAACAGACACTAAATCTCTTTGTACTCAGCATATCTAAGATAGAAAACACTTTGATGGGTTCCTCTGTATTAAGTCTGGCTGCGGAGACAAGTTCAATAGAATACATGGTGGAACTGAAGATGTTGAAGTGCTGAAGTCTTAGTAAGAGGGACTGTAGTTCAGCTTCTTATTTTTGTTTTTGATAATCGAGTGAATTATAAGATTTGCTATTTGATATGAAACGTTTTCTTGAAGGCTGTCATTTTGTTGTTGTTGTTTGGGTTTTGATTTCCTGTTCTGTTGTAGTAACGTTTAACCTGAGGATATAGAAGTATTTCCATATAGCCAGTCATCCAACAGATGTAGGAAATGAGACAAGAGTACAAAGAAGGTTCACATATGATATTCAGAATGTGTAAAAGTTATAAATCAAGCTAACAAACAGTTAAATCAGAAATGTTCCATACTCATTTCTGAGTATGCTCAGAAATGTATGCTTTCATGATTACCTGGAAAGCCAGGTTCAAATTTAGAGTTCTTGAATTCCTCAGAATTCACCTACTGCAGAATATGGTGACTCAGGAAAAAGCCAGAACCTCTCCCACCACAAATCTCTTCCTGCACCATCCTATGACCTACTTATATAGACTCCCTTTTCCATTTGTCCCAGTTCCTTCCTCAACTCCATATAAATAGCTACCCTTTGAGCCTAGGGCTGCTCACATTAGCAGTGTGGTCTGTCTTCAGGGTGACGGAACCAGGGAAACGGCCTGCATAGGCCCTGGATATAAAGCTATCGGGCAGAGAGTTCTGGGGTGCCTGATACCCAGAACATGATCTAGGTGAGCGACATTGTCTGTGAGAGCTCCTTGGCTCTTAGAATGCCTTGCTTAATATGGAGGAGCCTGCCTAGAAGAGGACCAGAGTAGATCCCAGTTCACGAACCCCAGTTCTAAGGGTGGTACTGGGATTAGAAACCAAGAAGTATCATGAGTGGAAGCCATAGTTGTCAGGGAACAAAGTATCCTGTGTAAAGAAATATATAGTATTGTTCTATGATAAGGAGTTAGGTATGATAGTTTTATAGTGCTATGGTATAGTGCTCCCAAAGTGATGTCCTATGTGTTGCTGGTTTTTTTTCTTTCTTACATTTTAAATGTGCTTTGCTCTTAAGATTATGGAAGTTCTACCATAAGTGAAATCACAAATCAAGGAAACTTTATTCGGAAATAATCTGGTTTGAGTAAACAAAAATATAGCAAACATGTAAGTAGAAAGTAGGTGAAACTTTATTCTGAAATAATCTGGTTTGAGGAAACAAAAATATAGCAAACATGTAAGTAGAAAGTAGGTTCTTACAACATGACTGAAGATAGCACCTTCATAAACTTGTCCATGATAGCAAAGGTCATGCATTAACATTTAAAGGTGAGTGACTCAGTAATGAATCTTTTGGATTGGGTCAGGAATAGACCCTTTAGTTTGCCAGTCTAGTCTTGGATATGAATTCCTAACTCCCATGTGTCCATCCTTTTAACCCATGATCTAAACCTTTTGGATCATGACCTAAACCTGAATTAAATAGACTAAACTATCTCAGAAGCATATGACATTAGAGACCAAGTGCTAAATCATGGGTCAGTGACTGTCTAGAAAGGAACATAATGGAGCCCATCTGACAGCATCCTTAAATCAGGAGCATGGTGATTTGCATAATCTTAATTTGTTCTTCTTAGCCTATGTGACAGTTTGAGATTTTTCTGAATCCCAAAAAGAAAAATTATGTTTGTAAACTAATCTGTTCTTCTAGGTGTGATACCCTTTGATTATACTGAATTCATGTGAGGGGCCCTTGATTAAATTACATGTTAATATTAGAGCTTTGATTTTACTACATTAAATGACTCAATTTGAATCCCCACCCCCTTGGTAGGCCCATATAAATCGACGCTCACTCAAGAAGACACACGGGAAAAGAGAGCTCTGTCATTGTTTTATCCTGGGGTCCCAGAAAGAGATGAGCCATTCATGATAGTTTGCAGCTGACCTTAGGAAGAGGGCCAAGACTGATATAGAAGGCTGGGTAGGAAATGAGTCCTGTGCCAGCCTATAACTGAGAGAAAGGAAACCCAGAGGGGAAGACTGAACCTTCACAAAGATCAGCAACCATCTTGCTTCAACACAAGGCAACTAACTTTGGTGAGAAAGCGACCTTGAGTTGGACTCTTTAGGGCCTTGTAACTATAAGTTCTTACCCCAATTAAGTATCCTTTCTAAAAGCCAGCAGATTTCTGTTACTTTGCATCAGCATCCTTTTGGCAGAACAATACAGCCTACTAATATGCTAAGCTTCTATCAGCCTAAACAATCTTTCTGCATCCTGCCCAGCTCCCCAAACTGTCATCTATTCCACCTTCCCATTCTCTACTTTATTTCTTGAAAAAGTAATGTACAGAAAATGCCTCCAGTTATTCACCTCTCATTTATTCCTTATTTCTATTGCAGCTCTACTTCGGCATTTATTGCTCTAGTAAAACTGTACTCTCAGAAGTCCCAGTGGTTTCTGCAAATCCCTGTAATCAACCTTTTTTTCACTTGCCTTTTTCTTATTGATTACCCTGTTCTTAGAAATCTGTCTGTTCTTTCGTTAATCTTTCTAATTTTGTTTCTCAATATCTTCTGGTAGTCCCCCTCTTTTGTCTATTTCTTAACTGTTGATGTTCCCCAATCCCCTTTTGGCCCTTTTCTATTCCCATTCTTGCTCTCCCTGCATGATCTTGTTCGTTCATTAAATAAATATAAATGAGCACCTCATTACATTGATTTAACATATGCTAATGAGTTACTTATCTATTTTAAGCTCTAAACTATTTCTTGAGCTTCATACTCAAATTGCCAACTTCCTTTTGGTCGGCTTGACTTGGATGTCTCCCAGACATTACATCAGCCCTTCCAGAAGAACAAGATGTACTCTTTTCCCCAAAACTTATTATTTCTCCTATATTACTTACTGCAGACAATTTATGGAAATGCAAGATTTACCTAACCACTGGCTTTACTGATTGGAAGGGTTTTAAAATTTAGCTTCATCTCTGCTTTTTATAGCTATTTATATAAGCTTGGGCTTGGATGGAGAAAGTGAGTGTATATATTATGTACCTTCAGCCAGGAAAATGTGTCTATTATCCAAACCAACCAATTTTAACACTTTGTAATATTCTGACAAGAGTTCAGGAAGAGTTTAAATTACAGGAGAAACTTTGTACAAAGAAAACAACATTTGTTTGTAGTTTAATTTCCTTTCTTCACAACTACATTGTAGGGAACAGATATAGCTCAGTGGTTGAGTGCCTCCTTCCCATGTAGGAGGTCCTGGATTCAATTTCTGATACCTCCTAAAAAGTAAACTACATTGTCATTTTTTACCATAAGATTCAAAGATAAAAATATAATTTATTTTGTTGAGTTTTAAAGTAACCTTGGAATAAACTTCTTTAGTATGTATGTTCGTTGGCAGAATCAGGTACTCATCTGTTCCTACAGGTACTATTCATGGTAGATGATGAGTGGAGCTAGATGGAAACAAAGAAAAAGGAATCAGTATCAATGAGGACCTACTGTGTGCCAGATGCCAGGTTCTTTCCAGGCACTGTACATGTTTAATCTCAATAAATCCTTCAGCCTAATGCTGTTATCCTTCAGTTTTCAAAGAAGGAAAACGGGGAAACTAAAGTTTCATGTAAGATAAAGAATTTGCCTAAGGGCACTCAGCAAGTAAATAGGCAAACTAAAATTGAACCAGGTTGATTTGATTTCTTTTTTTCCTACAGCAATCAAGCTGGAGTAACTCTCCAGCTTGCCTCTGCAATGGTTCTTTTCCCCAACAGACACTTAAAGTATAGCTTTATATTCTGCAGCCCATGTAACAGAAATCAACTATCACCACCATTACAGCTATACACGCCCATAAAGAAGTGGGCTTTCCGTACCGCTGAGATCAAAACCAGATTGCCTGGGTGTTTGGAGAGGTGTAGTGAAAAGATTACTGAGGAGTAGGGAGTGGAGCATAATATACACTTTTTATGTAACATTTATGTAATCGAATATCTTTTTAAAGTAATTGATTAATACAAAAAAAAAGAGAAAGGATCACTGCTGTACGAGTCAGAAACTGGAATTCAAATCTCAGTTCAGTGACTTGCCTCACAGTGAGATCTTGGATATGTCATATTCACCTTCTGGGGCTCAATTTTCTTGTCTTTAAAGTAAGACCATAAGAAGATCAAAAGAAGAACAATTTCTTTGGCTGTTTTTCTCTCACTAGCATTTTAGAATGTGGTGTTCTTGCTGTGGGAAGCAGGCAGCTACAGCTGCAGACCCCAAAATTGTTATTTTCCCTATAATTTTCTTCCTGCAAACCCTGAGCCTCATGCTTAGTGTGAGGTTGGTGAGAGGCTTACACATATGGTAGTTTTAACATTTGCTGGGAATTCTTTGGTAATGGAGATTCTTTTCCACTGATATACTGTCTAAAGGAAATGGCTGTAAACCAGTGACCACACTATTTACAAAGGTATTTAATGAAAAAGAAGACTTTGGCAACTAATTTAACCCATCACTCATGGGGGATAAAGTAAAGCTCACTTGAGGTTTAATAAATCAAAACATAGTTGTGTTTGTCCATGGCCTCATTTTTTTCCCATTACTAATGGGTGATATCATCTTTTTCAATTTCCATTAGGATCCAGGAGCAGGAAAAAATAATTTTAACTTCATTTGTTATGCTGTATTTTTGTTATTAAAGAGAATTTTTGTTTAATTCTGCCAGATATGTGAATGGCATTTTTAAATTCTTCCCAAGGATATGTGGAATTTTTATAATTTATAATTTTCTGGAAATCACTCCCTTTTTTATTATATTTGTGCAGGGATACTGTTTCTGAATTAACTTCGTTTTTCATTTTCCCCAAATGAAACACTGATCTTAAAAAAAGAACAAAACTAAATTTTTTGCCCCAAAACTATGGCAGAATAGAAAATTTGAAAATTTCTCAAAAATATAAAGAAAAAAATTAAAACCATCCAGTGTTGAGATAAGTAATATATAAATAAATAATAGTACTTTAAAATGCAGTGCTCATCTTTACCCTGCATTTCTCTGCCAGAATGGAGAGTTTTTTGCCACTTTTTGGCACAAATGTTTATCACAGTTATCTTGCCATGACAGGGAAAAATTAACTATATTAAAAGAAAATAAATATTATTCTTTCAAAATCTCAAACCTTCACTTTCTGGCAGTCTATTCTTTTCAATCCCTAACTTAACTATCATTTTTTCCAAGAAGCTTTCTCCAATTCCACAATACTCCCACAGGACACCAATTACACTACTTTGCCAGCACTTATTTCACCTTGCTTAATATTATATTATAGATGGTGGTTTTCATCTGTTCCCCCAAATAGTAGGTAAATTCTTTGATGACTTATGCATACATGTGTTGGTGATTACGCATTAAATAATTTTTTATTGTGTGTCTCTTGAGCTGAAATCTGTAATAATAAAAAAGGTCAACATAGTTGATAATAGCACTCATTTACTAAGGGGTACAAATAATATCAAACAGTTTAATCATTTTTGATTGGGGAAATGCAGAGTTTTATTGACACACAGGAGGGCACGTATCTGGAGAGTCAGACAAGGTTTCAGCAGCATTCAACACAAATGATTCTTTTCCTCCTTCAGACACTCAATTCTCTTGATTTTTATGGCACTGTGCTCTCCTGCTCCCCACTTCATAGTCTCTTTTGCCTGTTTCCTCCTCGTCAGCCTGATCTCTATATGTTAGAACTCAGGCCTAGAACCTTTTCTCTATCCCTCATTTCTCCCTAGGTAAATGTATCTAATATCAATGTTTAAATACCCTCTATATGCTATAATCTATATTCCATCTATATGCTGATAGTTTCCTTATGCTTTCTTGACATGTCTGAATTGTCTAGTAGATCTCAAAACTAACAGATCCAGGTATCTATTGAATGAATGAATGAATGAAGCCATATTTAAACTGAAACTTGAAGGTTAAATAAAAGTTTGGATATAGATAGAAAAGGAGAAAGAGAATGTTCTAGGCAGAGGGAATAGTGTGCAGAAAGATCTGAGATGAAACTAGCACCTTGAAGAAAGTGAAAGTGACTCATCAGGTCTGGAGGGACAAGTGCAGGAAGTAAATTGCCAGATCATGACAGCTTTGAAAATAATGTGGAATTTTTAGGCTTTACATAAAAGCTACAGGGGAAAAATATAATCAGGTCTGCCTTTTAGAAAGACAATTCTGATTGTAGTGTGGCTTTTGAAGTGAATGTTGGGATCAAGTCTGGAGGGAGGGTACCATTCAAGAAGCTATTGCAGTAATCCAAGAGAGAGAGATTTCTTTACAGGGGTAGGGGAGAATTCAAGAGATAATTCAGAGGTGAAATCAACAGGGCTTAATATTTGGTTGGGTGTAGAGAAAAAGAAGAAATAGGAATCAAATATATGAAGCCCAATTTTTTTACCTGAACAACTTCGGAGTAGTAGAGAGAGAGTCATTTCCTGAGATGAGCACAGGTTTATGGAGAAAGATAATGTAATCAGTTCTGCAGATCAAAAGAGAACCTAAGATGGGTATTTAAGATCTCTCACTATGTGGATAAATGGCACAGAAGCCACAAAATTGAATGAATTCATACATCGTGCTATATAACCAGGCCATTGGGAAAGATTTTCAATAATTATGGGAAATAAAGTGAGACTTTTTTAACTCTCTGAAATGAGCACTTTGAGCATTTTCAAGAATATATAAAAGATAATTTTTAAAAACCATGAATACCATAATTTGTTGGTAAAAAGATAAATTTATAGATTCTTTGATATTGATTATTTAAAGATGATGTTAGGGAATTTAAAAATATATATATATATATATGTATATATAAAAGATACTTAGATTACCTAAAACATTACATAAAAAAATATAAGGGATTCCCATATGCCCCAAACCATGCCTCCTATCCTTCCCCACATTAACAATATCTTTCATTAATGTGGTACGTTCATTGCAACTGATGAACTCATTTTGGGGCATTGCCACTAAGCATGGATTATAGTTTACATTGTAGTTTACACTCTCTCCCACTAAATTCTGTAGGTTATGGCAGGATATATAATGGCCTATATCTGTCATTGCAGTGTCATTCAGGCAATTCCAAGTCCCAAAAATGTCCCCATATTACACCTCTTTTTCCCTCTCCCTGCCTTTAGCACCTCCAGTGGCCACTGTCTCCACATCGATGATGTAATGTAATTTCTTCCATTGCTAGAATCACAATAAGTCTATAGTAGAATACCAGTAAGTCCCTCTAGGCCATATTTTATTCCCCAATCCTGAGAATTCTGGGATGGTGATGCCCACTCCACCTTTAATTGAGAAGAGGATTCAATCCCAGACGGCTGATGGATGGGACTCTTTTGCTTGCACTTGTTGACTCTCTCAGTTCCCTAGTATGGTAGTTGTTCATCCTAAACTCATTGTTTGTTGTCCTGGGTGAGTCCAATGAACTGGAAAGTAGGCGCTGCAACTCTGCTGAGGCTCAGGGCCCAGCTGGCACATGGACAGTCCAAAAATTCAAGTCTCTTGAATGTACACCTACCAACACCAGCACCAGCTTTAGGTTCAAATAGAAGCGATAGAAGAGGCACATGTAGAGAAGCCACAACTGAGTCCAACTGTGTCACACTCGGGAGCACAAACGCCAAAGTAGGGCCCACTGGCAAGGCATCAAACTCTGGAGCTGTCTGCCATGACCATAGGACCTGGGTATCTCCGGAGCCCTCAGGAGCCCCACTATTTGGGGTAGTCCCTACTTTGGCAGTCCATGAGATCCTGCTGAGATGTGTACAAGGATCATCTCTGGGATGATCTCCCAACTTACTTCAAAGTCTCCTAGCCATATAAACTCATCTGTCTTTACCCTTTCCCCCTTTTATCCAAGGCCTTTTTCCAGCTGCATCATTGGTTGGCACCTGGTAGTTATCCCTTGGTGCCAGGGAGGCTCATCCCCAGTAATACTGGTTATTTTATCAGCCTTTAGTAAATGTTAATCCTCTTGAAGACATTCTGCTTCTAGGAATGTATTCTTCAAAAAAATTGTACAAAATTTCTTACAAAGTTATTCACTATATTTTATAAAATAGTGAAAAATCCAAATAACCCAAATGATAGTCAGTGGAGAATTGTAAGTAGCATATATGGAAGGCAGGTTTTACTAAGCATTTGGAATATCCCAGGAAGTATTTTTCACAATCAATATGAAAAAGACAGGCAACCCAGGGGGAAAATGGACAAGCAAAGACAAGACAAAATCCAGGTGGCCAACAGACACATGTAAGTGTTCATCTCCAATAGGTACCACAACTTACCTGTCAGGATGGGATAATAGAAATTCCCATATACTGCTAGTGGAATTGTAAATTGAAACAGATACTTTGATATTACCTATAATAAAAGTTTAAAATACACATACCTCTAGGCATAATATATATCCAAAAGAAATGTGTGTGCATATATATCAAAGAAACATGTACAAGAATATCACAGCAGCATTATTTATAATAGCCCAACCTTGTGGAAAAATAATAGATTGTGATATATTCATATCATGAAATACCATTTAGAATTGAAATTGAACAAATGACATGGAGCTACATGGAACACTGTGGATAAATCTCACAAACAAAATAGTAAACAAAGGAAACCAGATCAAAAAATAAATCTTATGATTCTATATACATCAAGTTTAAAAACAGGAAGAACTAAACGAAAATGTTTATGGATGCATACTCTTAAGTGGTAGAAATCTTAAAAAATAAAACAAGGAGGTTATTACCATAAAAATTAAGATAACCACTTCTTTAAGAGGGAAGAGGAATACCAGAGGGCTCCTGGGATGCTGGCAAGATTCTGTTAAGCTGTTCACTATGTTTAATGCATTTTCATTCATTAAGACATAGGCTATATTTTATGCATTTTTAAAAAATTCATCTCAGGAAACGCAATAAAATCCAAGCAGGAAAAATGTAAATTCACACCTGAATTCATTATATTGAAACTGCAGATACCAAAGACAAGAAGAAAATTGTTAAAGCAGCCAGAGGGAGAGATCAATTGGATTACCTTCAGTGTAGCAAATTCTGACTTCACAACAACAGCAACAATGGAAACCAGAAAGCAGTAGACTGGGAAGCAGATGTGGCTCAAGTGATAGGGCTTCTGCCTACCATATGGGAGGACCTGGGTTCAATCCCTAGGGCCACCTGGTTAAAAAAAAGAAAAAGAAAAAGCATGCCCGCCTGCACGGTGAGACAGTGCCCATGTGGCGGGCCAGGTGCCCATGTGGTCAGCCAGTGCCTGCGCAAGTGAGTTACACAGCAAGATGATGATGCAACAAAAGAGAGACAAAGGGGAGAGTTAAGGTGAAGCTCAGCAGAAACCAGGAACTGAGGTGGTGCAGGTGACAGGGAACCTCTCTCTACATCAGAGCTCCCCAGGGTTGAATCCCAGTGAATCCTAGAGGAGAAAAAACAAGAAGAGAAGACAAAAAAGAGAAATAGATACAGAAGATCACACAGCAAATGGACACAGACAGCAAAAACAGCAGGGCAGGGGTGGGGAAAAATAAGTTTAAAATTTTTTAAAAAGAAAGCAATAGACTGAAAGCTTCAATATGCTGAGAGAAAATACTATCAAATCTACTATACCCAGCAAAAATCTCTTTCAAGAATGAAAGTGATATAAAGACAATATGAGATAAATAGAAATTGAGAGTGTTTACCTTCAGTAGACACTCACTTTATTTATTTATTTTATAAAGATTTATTTTTATTTCTCTTCCCTTCCTCCCTCCTCCCATTTCTGCTCTCTGTGTCCATTCTCTGTGTGTTCTTCTGCATCCATTTGCATTCTTGTCAGCGGCACTGGGAATAGGTGTCTCTTTTAGTTGCATCATCTTGCTGCATCAGCTCTCCGTATGTGCAGTGCCACTTCTGGGCAGGCTGTACTTTTTTAACTTGGGGAAGCTGTCCTTGCATGGCACACTTCTTGCATGTGGGGCTCCCCTACATGGGGACACCCTTGCATCAGCACTGCACGTGGGCCAGCTCACTACACGAGTCAGGAGACCCTAGGTTTGAACCCTGGGCCTCCCATATGGTAGATGGACACACTCTATCAGTTGAGCCACATCTGCTTCCCAGAAACTCATTTTAGAATGAAAGAATATTCTTCAGGCAGAAAGAAAATGATCCCAAATGGAAAGTTCGAGATGCAAGAAGGAGTGAAGAGGAAAGAAAATGGTAAATATGTAAATAAATTTTAATTTAGTGACTGTATAATTAAATCATAGCATCATTTTAAATACACAATACAGAGTGATTGAAATTAAAATGTTTTAATGTTCTGTATTCAAGAGGAAGATTAGGATAGATTAATTTAGGTTTTTATAAATATGCATGTGAAAATATCTAAAAACAAACAAAAAATATCTGAGGTCACTACTGAATGAAAGGAGAGTATATAACATCCCAACTGATGTGTATGGGTGGGGGAATGCTAATCCAAAAGAAAGCAAAGAAGAAAAAAATTTTAAGACAAGTAGAAAGCTCATTTGTGATGGGAGTTCCAACTATGGCAGAATGAAAAGGTCAGTGAATTCTTCCCTCACAAAAACAAGTGTAAAATGGGGCAAATTGTTTTTAATAAATAAACCATTTCAGTGGTCTGGAGATCAAAGCAAAAAACAGACTTGTGTGGAGCTTTCAAAGTGCCTGGTGACTCTGTCATTGAAAGTACCAAACAGGGTAGGAAATGAATTAAGTTGGGGTATTTTGCAGCAGTGTTATCATTAGGTTGAAATCTCAGTTGCAGCAAATGGCACAACAGCCAGAAATTTAACAGGGAGACCCTGGAAACAATTGAGCCAAAGAAAAGCTAGACAAGCTCTCCACACAGCCTTTGTTGACTAGGAAACAGTGCTCATGTGTGGGGAAATGTGTGAGGCAGATTTAGGAACTATCTGAATTTTGAAACTTTTCCCCACCTCACATGTATCCATTGGCATAGAATGGGTGCCTTATTGGCTCAAGTTGTTCAAGCACATCCTCTACCCAAACCATTGTCTGACCACTAAGCTACACAAACACAGGAGGGACTCCTAGGAAGCCAGAATAAAAAACAAAAATAAAGAATTTTAAAAACCCATTCAGGGACATCACAGCCTCAAACCATAGAGTACACAAATTCCACAGATTAAGTCCAGACAAGCTACTAAAATAAATTATAACAAAACAAAAATAGTGAGAAGAAAACCAGAGTTGCTACATTGTATTTTCTAAAATGTCCAGTTTTCAATGAAAAAGCAAAAGATAAGCAAAAAAACAAGACAGTGTGAACCAAATTCATACTCAGCCATACTCATTCTGAACTAAGAATTCTATATCCAGAAAAACTATTTTCTGAAAATTAAATCTAGGTAAAGAATATTACCCGACTGATAGAGTAACTAGACAGAAGATCAAAAAGGATATAGAAGATCTGAACAAAACTATCAACCAATTTGACCTAACCCAACAACTGCAAGATACACATTCAAGTGCACATGGAACATTCTTCATTACAGACAATATACTAAGTCATTAAACAAGTGTCAATACATTTTAAAGTATATATTATAACAGAATTAAATTAGCATACAACAATAGAAAAAAATGGGGCGGCGTCTGCAAATATTTGGGAATTAAACACATTTCTGAATAACTCATGGGTCAAAGAAGAAAATACAAAGAACATTAAAAAATATTTTAAACTGAAATATAAAAATAGAACATATCGAGAAGCGGCTGTGGCTCAGTCAGTTGGGCTCTCGTCTACCATATGGGAGGCCCTGGGTTTGCGTCCCGGACCTCCTTGTGAAGGCAGGTTTACCCAGATGTTGCGGAGAGCTGCTGGCCTGAAAGCATGCAGAGAGCCAACTCAGTAAGGTGATGCAACAAAAAGGGAAACAAGTGAAAACACAGAAGAGCGCACAGCAAATGGACACAGAGAGCAGACAGCAAGCCAACTGCAAGGGGGGTGGGAATAAGCAAAAATAAATACAGACACAGAAGAATGCACAGCGAATGTACACAAGAAAGCAGACAGCAAGCAAAAAGCCACAAGGGAGGGGGGAACAAAAAAAAAGCAACATGTCAAAATTTATGAGATGCAGCTAAAATAGCGCTTAGGAAAATGCTTACAGGTTTAGAGGGCTTTGTTAGAAAAGAAGAAAAATCTCAAGTTAATAATCCAAGTTTCCACCTTAAAAAATCAGGGGAAAAATAAAAAATCAGGGGAAAAAAAAAAGATGAGCAAACTAAACCTAAAGAGAGCAGAAGGAATGACATAATAAAGAATTGAGAAGAAATCACTGAAAAGGAAAACACAAAACAGTGCAGAAAATAAATGAAACCAAAAGTTGTTTCTTTGAAAAGATCAACAAAATAAACAAACCTTTAGCTAGATTGAGTAAGAAAAAAAGAAAGACTCAAATATTCAAAATCAGAAATGTAAGAAGGCATATCACTATGAATTCTATATGACTTAAAAGGCTGATAAGGAAACAGTATGCACAACTATATGCCAACAAATAGACAGCTTAGATAAAATAGATAAATTACTAGAAGTGAAAAAATAACCAAAGCTTACTCAGGATGAAATAGAAAATCTGAATAGACATACAATAAGAAAAGAGATTGAATTAGTAGTTGAAAAACTTCTGACAAACCAAAGCCGAGATGGCTTCACTGGTGAATTCCATCAAATATTTAAAAAGAAAATAACATGAATTTTTCACAAGCTTTTCCAGTAAATAGAGAAGGAAAGTACTCTTTCTAATTCATTTTATGATACCAAAGCCAGACCAGACATCACAAAAGAAAACAGGTTAATAATATCCTTCATGAATATGGACACAACATCCTAAAAAAAAGCCCCAAACCTAATTAAGCAAGATATAGAAAGGATTATACACTAGGGCTAAGTGGAACTTTTCCCAAAAAGGAAAGTTTGGGTTAGTATCTGAAAATCAATTAATGTAATGAATCATTTAATAAAATAAAGAATTAAAACTACATTGCTATAGATGCATAAGAAACATTAGACAAAATCCAACATCCATTCATCATTTTAAGAAAAACTTAGAATAGAAGGGATCTTCTTCAACCTGATATAGATCAGCTAACATCATACTTAATGGTGAAAGACTGAATGATTTCCCCAAGTTCAAAAACAGGGCAAAGTTTTCTACTCTTGTCATTTTATTCAAGATTATACTGGAAAGAATAAACTGTATTTACAGAAAACATGTTCCTTTATGTACAAACTCCTAAGGAATCCACTCAAAATTACTACTACTAGAACTAAAAATGAATTCATGAAGATCTCAGGATACAAGAGCAATATACAAAAAATAAATCATATTTCTATGTGATAACAATTCAAAAATGAAATTGAGTGTTCCATTAACAATAGCATCAAAAAGAATAAAATACTTAAAATTAATTTTAACAAAAGAATTACAAGGCTTTTATATTGAAAACTAAAATATTGCTAAGAGAAAATTAACAGACATTCCACATTCATGGATCAAGAGATTTAGTATTGTCAAGATGACAATTTGCTCAAATAGCCTAAACAATCGTGAAAAAAAAAAAAGAACAAAATTGGAAGAGTTTCACTTCCCAAATTACTATAAACCTACAACGATCAAGATACTATAGTACAGGCTTAAGTATAGACACAAAGATCAATGGAACAATTGAGATTCCATAAATAAACCCTTAAACATTTATATACATTTTTTGTCAATTGCTTTTGATTAAATACAACTCAATGGGGAACATTTAGTCTTCTCAACAAACAGTGCTGGGAAAATAGACTATCCCATGCAAAAAGATGAATTTGAACCCTTACTATATACTATTCTCAAAATATTCCAAAATGAACTCCAGATGGACTATAGACCTAATTGTGAGAGCTATAGCCATAAAGCTTGTCAAAAAAAGTGAAAGGAGAAAATCTTCACAGCCTTCAGTTAAGCAAAGAGTTTTTTAATATAGCATCAAAAGCATAATCCTTTTTTTTTTTAAGTGAAAAAAATGGACTTCATCAAAACTTAAAACTTTTGTGCTTCAAAAGAAACCCTTAAGAGTATGAAAAGGCAGACCATAGCCTGGGCGAAAATTCACAAGCCATATATCTGACAAAGGACTTGCATGCAGAATGTTAAAGAACTATTACAAAACAATAATAAGACAAACAACCAATTTTAAAATGGAAAAGATTAAACAGACATTTCACCAAAGAAGATACACAAATGGCTAGTATGCATTTGAAAGGGTTCTCAGCATAATTATTTATTAAAGAAATGCCAGTTAAAACCATTCATGCAGTCACACCCACTAGAATGACTATAATCAAAAAGACAATAAAAGTGTTGGTGAGAATGATGAAATGGGAAGCTTCGTATATTGGTGGTGGGAATATATAATAGTATAGTCAGTTTGGAAAACTGGCAGTTTTCTTAAAAAGTTAATAATAGTTCCAGTAGACCAAGATGGCAATGCAAGATGCTCCAGGATGTAGTTTGCCCACAGAATCTTCATACAGCTAGCAAAAACTGGCACAGCAGTCTTCCTTAAAACTCCAGAAAACAGTTAAAGGGTGTCTGGGTGAGTGCCAAATCAAGAAAAGCTGAAAATCAGAAGGAGAAGCTCATGGCACCATTGCTGGCCTCACCCACCTCCCCAGCTCAGTGTGTAGCAAGCCTGCACTCCCATTGTAGGTTCCTGACCCTGTTCCAGAGGGAGCAGAGTAACTGCAATGTACATACTGGGTTGCCTATATGTTGCTTCCAATCTATCAGGTGGCAACCTAAAATACTAAATCACAAAACTTGTCTCTGGCTTGCACTCTCAGAACTTGCCCCACAGGCAGAAGCAGCTTGCTGACAGTTGAAACAGTGTAAGAGGGAGTGGGTGTAGCTCAGTGAATGAGCACCTGCTTCACATATATGAGGTCTTGGGTTCAATCCTGGGTACCTCAAAAAAAAAAAAAAAAAAACACAGTGTAAAGCTTAAACCAAAGTACCCTGGGGCAAAGAGCTACCTGCTTTAAGAAACACAATAGAGCACCCAGGAGGGGGGAAAGTCAATTTCATAGGGAGTAGAGGGGGTATTTGAATTCCTGTAAGCAGGGGAGTTCCTATGGTCAGGAGCAAGCACAAGCCAGGATAAGAGGCAGGCTCAGAAAAAATAGAGAGGACTCAGTACTTCACTTTCACTTGGGCTCATTTTCTTGGTAGGAGGGCTGAACTCTTAAGATCACCCGCCAATGCAGAGCCAATTTGCAAACACTGCAAAAAGTGTTTGTTTTTGGTTTTTGGGTTTTTTTGGCCTTCATTATTTGTTTTTATTAGCTCCTGGCATTCAAAGAAATCTCTCTCATAGCACTAGCTGGATACAAACTTAAGGGACAGAGAGTTCAGGGACTAAATCCCTGAGTGAGCACTTTAAAATATTAAAATGTACAGTGTGCAATAAAGGATTAGAAGACAAAGAAACAGGAAGTGATGGTCCATCCAGAGAAACAAGAGAAAAACCCAGAAACCTTCAACAAAGAAGACCAGGCTTTGGACATACTAGATAAAGACTTTAAAAATGGTCCTGGATATGCTCAAGGAGATAAAAGAAAACACATAGAAAGAACAAAAGGCTATCAGGAAAATAATGAATGGACAATATGCGAATCTCAAAGAAACCAAAAAGAAATAAGGAGTTGAAGACCACAATAATTGAAATGAAAAATTCCCTATTGGATTTCAACAGCAGATTGAAATTGGCAGAAGAGAGAATCAGCAAACTCTAAGACAAAACAATTGAAATGATTCACGCTGGGGAGCAGAAAGGAAAAGAATGAAAAAAAAAAAAAGTGAACAGATATTTGTGAGACGCTATCAAGTGTACCAGTAAATTCATTATGGGAGTCCCAGAAGGAGAAGAAAGAGAGAAAGGCACAGAAGGAATATTCAACAGAGAAATAGTGGCTGAAAACTCCCCAAATTTAACAAAAGACATGAATCCCAAGATTCTCAATGAACCCTAAACAAGATAAACTCAAAGTGAACCACACCTAGATACATAGTAGTAAAGCTTGAAAGAAAAGATAGAGTTCTGAAAACTGCAAGAGAAAAAGCAGCATGTTATGTATAAGGAAGTACCAGTAAGTGCCAGTTTTTTCTTTGGAAACTATGGAGACAAAAAAGCAGTGTAGTGACATATTTAACATGCTGAAAGGAAAAGAAAAAATGCCATCTGGATTTCATACCCAACAAGATTGTCTTTCAAAACTGAGGGAGAGATTCAAGACTTTCCCAAATAAACAAAAGCTGAGAGAGTTTGTCACCATTAGACCTGCCCTACAAGCAATGCTAAAAGTTCTTCAGACTGAAAGGAAAGGTCACTAAACAATAGATTGAAGTGGTATAAAGAAATAAAGAACTCCAGTAAAGGTTCTCAAACACAAATTCATAAAAATCAGTGATAAATCTATGGTTTGGGACATACAATGTACAAAGATATAATTTGTAACAAGTGCAACAAAAGTGATAGGATAGGGAGAAACAGTGTACGTGTGTGCTATTGAAGTTTGTATCAAATCAAATGTGACTGTTGGAGATTTAGGATGTTGAATTTTAGACCATGGAAACCACAAAGAAAATATACATGCAGCAAGATATAAGAAGGGATTCAAAAGAGTGCAATACAAAAAATCATATATGAAAGTAAGCATTCACACTGAAGAATTGAGCATGGAAAAAAAAGTATGACTTACAAAGACCAAATAGCAAAATGGCATAAGAAAGTCCTGCATTATCCATTGTTATTTTAAAAGTAAATGGGGGGAAGCAGATGTGGCTCAAGTGATGGAGCTTCTGCCTACCATATGGGAGGACCTGGATTCGATCCCTGGGGCCTCCTGGTGAAAATGAAGAAGAGAGAATGTGCCCGCATGGTGAGCCAGTGCCTGCGCAAGTGAATCATGCAGCAAGATGATGATGCAACAGAAGAGAGATAAGGGGAGAGTCAAGGTGAAGCACAGCACAAACAAGAAGCTGAGGTGGTGCAATTGACAGGGAACCTCTCTCCCCATCAGAGATCTCCAAGATTGAATCCTGGTGAATCCTAGAGGAGAGAAAATGAGAAGACCACACAGGCAGCAAAAACAGCAGGACAGGAGAAGGGGAAGAGAGGAAAATAAATAAATCTTTTTTTTTTTTTTAAGTAAATGGGTTAAACTCTCCAGTCAAAAGGCAGATATTGCAAGAATGTATTAAAAAGCATGACCCACTTATATGCTGTTTATGGGAGACTCACCTTAAATAAATTTAAAGACACAAGTAGGCTGAAAGTGAAAGGGTGGGAAAAACATACTTTGAGTCAAATCATTAACTGTGTTTTACTAAGGAAAAAAAAAGCTGCTGAAAAGTAGATCACAGTGCTTTCTTGTCACTTAGTTTTTTATTTCATGCTTTTTTATACTGCTCTTTTAAAATATTTGAATATAAATTTTAGCATATATATCACTCTGTTATACATAAAGAAAATATAAGCAAATAAATTGGTTTAGAAATTTAATTTCTTCAAATATATGATTTTTTCTACAATATCATTCTCTGAACCATCAGAGGATTAATGATGCAATGTTCTTAAGAGTGTTCCATTATTGTCATGATTAACTTTTTGTCTAAAATTCTGGCACTCAGTCTGCAAGTTTTCATGTGGCCACTTTCTTGATTTTATCAGGAAGTATCAAGCAATGACAACCTTTTCATCATTGTCACCTAGCCAACAGCAGTTGTGACTCACCATTGATTGTCAGATATGTCTTGATTTCAGAGCTAGCAAAAATGTTCCCAAAAATATGCAAATGTCAAAAAAAGCATAATATTAAGTTGATATCTGTCAAATTTGTAGCATTAGTTCTGACCTCTATGCTGAGATCCAATTCTGTGAGTCACTTGTCTGTGTAATGTGCTCTTGGATGACCCACAAGCCCTTCCATCAACATTTGCAAAACTAAACTTATGTTCTTCCCAGTACCAATTTTCTCAGTGATTTTACTATTTCTGACAATGTAACCAACTTGACCAAGCTCTCAGGCTCAGTTCTGCTCTCTCTCATATTATCTATATTCTATCACCATGTCCTGGCTAGTCTTCCTGAAAAAAATCTCTCCCACATCCATCCCTTATTCTTCATTGTCACTAATGGAGTTGAAATGACCATTTTGTTTGTCAAGACTCATATGAAAGGGAATGTATCAGAAGGACACTGAAAAAAAATGTTTTTAAGTACACTAAAGAACATCCTTTTCTCAAAGGACAGAAAGAGCAGCAAGGACTCACAAATGTCTAGTATATTAGTCAGCCAAAGGGGTGCTGATACAAAATACCTGAAATTGGTTGGTTTTTATAAAGGGTATTTATTTGGGGTAGGAGCTTACAGATACCAGGCCATAAAGCATAAGTTACTTCCCTCACCAAAGTCTACTTTCATGTGTTGGAGCAAGACAGCTGCCTACATTTGCAAGGGTTCAGGCTTCCTGGCTTCCTCTCTTTCCAGGGCTCCAGCTTAAGGCTTCAGCATCAAACTCCAACATCAAAAACCCTCAACTCAGTCCTTTGCCATGACTTTTATCCATGAGTCCCCACCCCTTGGTGGAGTGCCCTAATGCCCTAATGACATGGCCCAATCAAAGCCCTAGTCATAAATTAATCATGCCCAGATACAGAGCAAATTACAAACAATCCAATATCTGTTTTTGGAATTCATAACCATATCAAACTGCTACACCTAGGACTAGAAATGGGGAGAAATTGTTTTCTCTTCCTGAGGTCTTGTGTTACCTCATCCCTACCATTCTCTGTAACTGTGTTTCATCTCTCTCAATAGAACTTGCTTGCTTTTTTTTTTTTAAGCATTTATTTTGTATTTATTTCTCTCCCCTTCCCCCCTGTTGTCTGCTCTCTGTGTCCATTCGCTGTGTGTTCTTCTGCATCCACTTGCATTATCCCGCCGCACTGAGAAACTGCATCTCTTTTTTATTGTGTCATCTTGCTGCATCAGCTCTGCATGTGTGCAGCGCCACTCCTGGTCAGGCTGCACTTTTTTCACATGGGGCAGCTCTTCTTGCAGGGTGCACCCCTTGCATGTGGGGCTCCCCTACGTGGGAACACCCCTATGTGACATGGCACTCCTTGTGTGCCTCAGCACTCACTACACATGGGCTAGCTCACCACATGGGTCAGGAGCCCTTGGGGATCAAACCCTGGGCCCTCCATATGGTAGAAGGATGCTCTATTAGTTGAGCCACATCCACTTCCCTAGAGCTTACTTTCTTCTGAACAACTTGCATTGTGTTGACAGGCATGTGACCAAATGTATATATCCTCAATCTGATAACTTCCCAGATCAATGGCTGACTCTCAATTTCAGATTTCTTCAGGAGAATCTGATTGAGCCAGCTTAGGTCATGTATCCACCCCTGGTCCTATCCACTTCGTTCAGAGGGATCAAGGTCAAGTACAGATAGTACAAGCATGAAGGGGGTGGTGGTAATAGTGGTGTAGTATATGTTAAACATATATTCAGCAAAGGAACTTTCATAGAGATTATCCCATGTAATGCTCTTCTAACAAGGAAAAGGTTATTAATGCTTAATATTACTTTCTTCAATCAATATGTGTATCTCTTTACTTCTTGAAGAGAACAGTTATATTGTCAGAGTGCTATGTTGTATAACATAGTGCAAACTTTATATCTATTAAACTATCCGAAAGTATTGATTTATTTTCTTTCAGTTTGATTCCTTTACGATATAACTGATTACAGTAATCTTATTTACAGTTTTTAATTCTATCTCATAAAAATTGCCCTTCAGTTATTAAAAAAAAAAAAGATTCAATGACTGTAGTTGCTTTATTTCATCCTAAGCATTTTTTTCTTAATTATATATATTTAAACTGCAGCGAGAGTTGTATGGAGGAGTAGTTTAAAATCATTAGTAATAACATACTTAAAGCAAAGTCTTCAGTGGATAAGAGATTGCTTTTGTTTTGGGGTTTTTTTTTTGTTTTTTTTATGGTTTCTTTGCTTTTAAATTGACTAATTTTAAGCAGACTTTAGTGAAACAAACACTGTTTTTATTATGATATCAGCATAATAGCTAGATTATTTGTGCCATAATCTGTTTATGATAGTATACCATTTGGTCTTTTTAATGTAAATCAGAACATAAAAAGTAAATTTTAAGTATTTTCATACTGTAAATGGCTTTATTTCTGTCTTTGAAGGGGAAGATTAGCAATGACTGAATATTTAGCAGTAACCAAGTTTTCTACCTGGGATTTGATGGCTATCATTAGTTCAGTTTCTTGAACAATCATAAGCCCTATCAAAAGCATTATGCTCTGTTTCAAATAGGAATCAAAAGCTGAGTCAGTGGAACTGTGATTAGTTCCACTTCCTCATATTTGCTCAGGGACCCATCCTCACTGCCATTACCCAGTCTCAGCCTGGCTCATTTAATGAAGTGCTATTCAAATTACTCCCGTCTGCAGCTAGATACAAGTTCTTTCCAAAGAAGTTCCTGGAAGTGACTTTGTCCCAGCATATGTCTGTTGTTTCAATTACTCTTGAGTTCCCGAAATCATATGAGTCTCATCTAAGTATTTGTTTAGCGTACTGTCAGCACAGAATATTCAGTATTTTCCTTTTTTACATTGTTTATTTTATTTTATTTGCTGTTTTTAAGTTTATTTCTGAGTTGCAAAGATTATTTCCCCTTCTGCATGTTTTTGGAATTTCTTGTAGTCCCCCATTCAATCTTGGCTGCCACACCAGACAGAGAGAAAGCACAGGGACCTTCTTTTTCCTGCATCTGTAGTGGAAACCTTAGCCGCAGACATTAACTGTTTCAGGTCTGTCAGAGATGCAAACATGGTTTATTTTTCTGTCTGTTTAAACCAATTAATCATATTTTTCATTCAACAGGTGTTTATGTGCCAGGAATTGCTTTAGTTGATTATGTTTTGAGCCAAGTGTTTTTCCTAAAGCTCTGGAGCTTTTATCATTTTTCGGAATAATTGAATATTTTTATTATGGCAAGATACACAAAATGTAAATTTTATTCATTTTAAATGTGCAATCAGTGGCATTAAGTACATTCCCAATGCTGTGCTGCTATTACCACTATCTAATTTCAGAACTTTTCATTTCTGTTTTCATTACCCAAAACAGAAATCCCTATACCCATTAGCAATCACTTCCCATTCCAACCTCCCCAGAGCCCTTAGCAACTACTAATTGGCTTTCTGTCTCTGTGTGTTTGCCTATTCTGAATATTTCATATAAATGGAATAATATATAACCTTTTATGTCTGACTTTTTCACTTAGCCTAATGTTTTCAAGGTTCACCCATGTTCTTGGACACATCAGTAATTCATTTGTTTTAGTGGCTGAGAAATATTCATTGCATGAATATACTACATTTTGTTTATCCATTGAGATATTGATGGACATTTGTCTTGTGAATAATTGAATTTTGATGGATCACCAATAGAGACCTGTTGGCTCCCCTTAGCCCACCTTTCAAGTGAAGACCCATTATTTTAAAAATGATTAAGGGTGAAAAATACAGGAGAGAGAGAAATAGGAAGACAGTATGTCTGCCTTCACTACTCAAAATCCTCCTTCTCTCCGTAAATATCTCTATAACAATCTCTCCTCTCAGTCATCCAAGCTACCTGTCATATCCGATATGCCAAAGATCGCACTTGATTTAAACCCCATTCATGAATTCAGTAGCTGTTTATCAAGTACCTACTATGAACCTAGGTACTATACTAAAAATTCTAAGTGAATAAAACATCAGAGACTGAATGCATTTATTAAAAAAAAAAACTTCCCTGTGCTAAAAGAAATACTACATTTATCAGTTCTCCATAAATATCATATTGCTCATAATATTTATAAGTATCTCCTTTTGTTTCTGTTACCTTCTTATTGCAGATAAATAAAAACAAAACTGTTTTAATGGTCACATTAACATCCTATTATAAATTAATGAACAGAGAGTAAGAAGAGACTTCTTAGCTAATTTTTTTTTTGAAGTACCGGGGACCAGGGATTGAACCCAGGACCTTGTATGTGGGAAGCTGAGTTGCTTTTTTCATTTGTTTTGCTTGTTTTTTCAGGAGGAACTGAACCCAGGACCTCATGTGGGAGGTGGGCATTCAACTACTTGAGCCACATTCACTCCTTAAACTGCCTAATTTGATGAGAAATTTGTATTCATACCCCATTTCCTCCCCTGCTTCCACAGCTCCTGAAAACTACTAATCTCCTTTCTGACTCTATAGATTTGCCTTTACTAAACATTTCGCATGAAGAGAATCATGTAATATGTGATCTTTCTGTCTGGCTTTTATCACTTAGTATGGTTTTGATGGTTCATCCATGTTGTAGAAATATCTGTATTTTGTTTTGTTTTTTTAGGGCCCAATGATATACATTGTATGGCTATATTCCATTTGTATATCTCTTCACTGTTTGATGGACATTTAGGTCATTCCTACTTACCTATTATGAAGAATGTTGCTGTGAAAATTCGCATACAGGTCTTTATATCGACATATACATTCATTTCTTTTGTGTAAATTCCTAGGCTTGGTCTTGCTATGTTGTATAGTATACTAATCAGTGTTTTCTAGGGAAACAGAACCAACAGGAGATATCCATAAATACTATGAGTTTTTACAAAAATTGTGTCAGGTGACTGTGGGAATGCACAAGTCCAAATTTGCTAGGGCAGGCTGCAAGCTGGGAAGTTAATGAGAGTTTTCAGTGAATTCCCAAGGAGAAGCTGACTGACTGAAAGAGAGATGGAAATTCTTTCTTCTGACTGCTGAAATCATCACTTCTCCCTTAAAGCCTTCAACTGATTGGATGAGACTTCTCTCATTGTAGAAGGCAATTTCCTCGGTTGATTGTAGATGTAATGAGCCATAGATGCAATTAGCTTACTGATTACTCAAATCCATGAAATGTCCTCACAGTAACAAGCAGGCCAGTGATTGCTTAACCAAACAACTGGACACCAGCACCTGGGCAAAATGACACATGAACCTAACCATGACATATGATAAGTTTATGTTTAAGTATTCTAAAAAATTCCCAGGTTGAGGTGATATAGGAAATGGTGGAGTAGGGTGCTCAAAGAATGTGTCCTTCCATTGAAATCAACATAAACTGGTCCAAAATTGTCAGTTGACTTTATCAGAACTCTGGGATCTAATAAAAGTTTACAGTAACTGGAGGAGTACTTGAAGAAAAAGGCAACTGAATTTCAGTGAGAAAGTGTTGTTGTGTTTTATTTGCCTGTCATCCTCCATTTCCCAGCATTGTGGACATAACCATAGGAATGGCAGCCTGCATTACTGGTTCCACAGGAACAAATACAGATCTTGTTCTTAAAATATTACAGTTGTGCATTTTGACTTATCTGGCAGCTTCCTGAGGGACCAGCTTTCCCTGAAGCAGTGTTATCTGTCGAAAGGTTTAAAGTCATATAACGCCTGTGCTTACCTGCCTGGGGCAAGGAAAGGCAAACAGAGCAAGCAGCATACAAACCCAAAGCCCAGAAAGGAAAAAACTAAGGAGGAAGTTTCTTGGGGGAAAAAAGCATTATAAGGGCCATGATATACACTAGGAAAGATGAAGTGCAATTTGCATGCCCAGGACTGAGCACAAGCTCAGAAACCCTAGATTTGCATCTCTGGTGGATCTGTGGGCTTCACACAAGCAGATAGTGAGGACAAGGCAGATATCAGGTGCCCTGGATTATTAATGAAGGAGTTTCCCAGCTCAGAGCCAAGCTGCATCGATCAGGAGAATAGTTTTTTTCTATTCCATTATGTGTGCTAGCTGAAGTCTAGCACACATAACAAGGAATATAGTGGAATACAATCAACAAAGAGGTAGAAATTATAAAATAAAATCAAATATACAGTCTGGAACTGAAAAGTAAAATTAAATGAAATGAAAAGTTCACTACAGCAACTCAAATGCAGATTTGAGCAGGCAGAAGAAAGAATCAGTGAACTTGAAGCTATAATAATTGAAGCAATACAGTCTGAGGAGCAAAAGATAAAAGAATGAGCAAAATGAACAGTCTAAGAAACTTATGTGATACCATTAAGTGTGCCAATATGCTCATAGTGGGAGTCCCAGAAGGAGGCAGAGAAAGGGAACGAGAGAATATTTGAAGAGACAATGGCCAAAACTTCACAAATTTGATGAAAGGCATGACTCTATACATCCAAGAAGCACAAAAAAATTCCAAGTAGGCTAAACTCAAAGAGATGCACACTGAGATACATTAGAACCAGATTGTTGAAAGGCAAAGAGAGAATATGGAAAGGAGCAGGAGAAAAGTGACTCATGTATAAGTGTTCCTCATTAAGATTAACAGCTATTCTCTTATCTGAAACCTTGGAGGCAAGAAAGTAGAGGGTTTTTTTTTTTCTTTTTCCCCCTCCCCCACTGTTTTTACTGTCTCTGTCCTGTCGCTGTGTGATCTTCTGTATATATTTCTCTATTTGTCTTCTCTTCTCACCTTTCTCCTCTAGAATTCAGAGGAATTTGATCCTGAGGACCTCTGATGTAGAGAGAGGTTCCCTGTCCATTGCACCACCTCAGTTCCTGGACTCTGCTCTTCTTCACTTTGACTCTCCCCTTCATCTCTCTTTCGTTGCATCATCATCTTGCTGTGTAACTCACTTGTGTGAGCACTGGTTCACCATGCAGGCACTCACGTCAGCACTCGACTCACCATGTGGGCAGTGGCTCACCATGGGAGCAGTGGCTCACTGCACAGGCATGCTTTTTCTTCTTTTTCACCAGGAGGTCCCAGAGATCAAACCTGGGTCCTCCCATATGATAGGCGGAGACCTTATCACTTGAACCACATATGCTTCCCATAAGGATGATATTTAAAATGCTAAAAGAAAAAAATGTCAACCAAGAAACTGGCAAAATTATTCTTCAGTAATGAAGGAGAAATTAAGACATTCCCAGATAAGATGAACTATAGATGAGGGAGTTTGTCACTTTTAGACTTACCCAACAAGAATGTTAAAGTTACTCCTTCAGGCTGAAATGAAAGGACTCTAGACCATAACTCAAAGCCATATAAAGAAATAAATAACTTTGGCAAAAATAACTATATAGGTAAATATAAAAGCTAGTACTACTTTAGTGTGTAACTCCTTTTTTTGTTTTTTATATGATTTTAAAAGCAAATGCATAAACAAAATTATTAACCTATGTTAACATTGCACAATGTGTAAAGATGCAATTGGTGACAATAACAACTTAAACTCAGGATGGATGGAGCTTTGTAAAACAAAGATTTTCTATGCTCTTGAAACTATCAATTCATTCTTTTTTTTTTAAAGAACACTATATTAATTTCTATAATCAAATCCATGTAGTTAAGACCTTACAATTAATACAGTGCGTTACCCTTGTATAAACGGGGGAAATTTAAGTTTAACATTTCTAGACCAATACGGCTGTTAATTTCTGTACAATGCCAGCTTAACAGGGATACTTCTTCTTCCAAAGTTGACAGCACAACTCAAGTTTCCAAAAATTAAAAATTGTGTTTGTTTATATATGTATGTGTGTGTGTGTGTATGAAGACCAATAACATGGGAAGCGGTTGTGGCTCAACTGATAGAGCGTCCACCTACCATATGGAGGGTTCAGGGTTCTATACCTAGGGTCTCCTGACCCATGTGATGAGCTGGCCCATGTGCAGTGCTGCCATGCACAAGGAGTGCTGTGCCATGCAGGGGTGTCCCCGCATAGGGGAGCCCCACGCGCAAGTAGTGTGCCCCACAAGAAGAGCTGCCCCACGTGAGAAAAGCACAACCCACCCAGGAGTGGCACCGTATACACAGAGAGCTGACGCAGCAAGATGACACACACAAAAAAAGCAACACAGTTTCCCCGTTCCTCATGACAAGAATGCAAGTGGACACAGAAGAAGACACAGCAGATGGACACACAGAGCAGACAATGGGGGGAAAGGGGAGAAAAATAAAATAAATTAAATTTTTTAAAAAAACAAATAAAAAAATAAAGACCAATAACGATATGTTATGCGTCCATAGAAGCAACAGGTTCAATCTTGGTTGTTATAAATTTGGAATGTTCATTGTAATCCACAAGGTAATTACTAAGAAAATAACTAAAAAGTATACAGAAAAGGGAATGAGGAGTGAATCAAAGAGATACACTAGGGAAAAAAATCTAACACAAAAGAAGGCAGTACTGGAGAAATAAAGGAACAAAAAAGATATTACATATAAAAAACAAATAGCAAATTGGCAGAAGTAATTCCTTCCCTATGAGTTATCACTTTAAATGTAAGTGGATCAAATTCACCAGTTAAAAGTCAAAAAAAAAAAAAAAATGAATCAAATGTAAAGACTCTCAGGTTGAAAGTGAAAGGATGGGAAAAAATATGTCTTACAAATTGGAACCAAAGAAACCTGGCTATGCTAATATAAGACAAAATGAACTTTAAGTCAAAAAGTATTACAAGATGAGTGGATGTGAATCAAGCAGTTGAGCGCCTACTTCCCACATGGGAGGTCCCAGGTTCAGGTCCCAGTGCTTCCTAAATACAAAAAGAAACAACAAGCAAGCAAACAAATGAAAAAACCAACTCAGAGGAGCCAATGTGGCTCTGCGGTTGAGTGTCAGTGTCCCACTTACGAGGCCCCAAGTTCAATCCCTGGCCCTGATACCAAAAAAAATGTATTACAAGAAACAAAAAGAGTCATTAAATATTGATAAAAGGGTCAATTTTTAAAGAATCTATATCAATTATAAACATACATGCACCAATAATAGAACAAAGTATTTTAAAAAGCATTGAAAGAAATGAAAGGAGGCTTAAATACCCTACTTTCAATAATGGACAGAACATCTAGTTAGACAATCAGTAGGAAAATAGACAACTTGTACAACACTGTAAACCAAGTAGATCAACAGCTATAGAACACTCCATCCAACAACAGCAGAATACACATTCTTCTTAAGTGCATGGAACATTCTCCAAGATAGGCCATATATTAAGCCACAAAACAAGTCTCAGTAAATTTCAAAAAATTGAAAGCATACAGACTCTTCCACAATGACAGTGGAATGAAGCTTTTGTTCAATAACAAAGGAAATTTGGGGAATTCACAAATATGTGGAAATTAAACATACCCAGAAACAACAAATGCTTGAAAGAAGAAATCAAAAAGAGAAATTGGAAAATACTTCAAGACAAAGGAAAATGAAAATACAACATACCAAAACTTACAGGAGGCAGCAAAAGCAGTGCACACAGGGAAATTTATAGCAGTAAATACTATGTTAAAACGAAGAAAGATTTCAAATCAATAACCTAACTTTACAACTGAGAGAACTAGAAAAATAAGAGCAAACTAAACCCAAACCTAGTAGAAGGAAGGATATATAAAATAAGCAGAGATAAACAAAATAGAGACTAGAAATACAACAGAGCTTATCAACAAAACTGAAAATTGGTTTTTTGAAAAAAATCAAAATAATTGACAAACCTTTAGCTAGACTAATAAAAAAAGAAAGATGGTACAAATAACTAAAGTCAGAAATGAAAGTGGAGACATTATGCCACTTTACAGAAATAAAAAGTATTATAAAAATTTTGAACAACTGTACCCCCAACAAATTAGATAATCTCTATGAAATGGAAAAATTCTTGGATATACAAATTAACAAAACTGAAGAAGAAATAGAAAATCTAAATAGACCTATAACAAGTAAAGGAATTGAATTAGTAGCCAAAAATCTCCCAACAAAAGAAAGTCCAGGACCAGAATATATATGCAAAAATTCTCAAAAAAACACACACAAAAAAACTAGCAAACCAAATTCAGCTATATAGTAAAAGGATTAAATACCATTGTACTGGGATTTATCCTAGGAATCCAGTGGTGACTCAACATATGAAAGATAATCCACATAATATGCCACATTAATAAAATGAAAGGAAAAAACACATGATCATTTCAATTGATGCAGAAAGAAAGCAATTGTAAAAATCTAACACCTTTTCATGGTAAAAAATAATGCTCAGAAACCTAGTAATATAAGGGAATCTCCTCAACACAATAAAGAGCATTTATGATAACTTCACAGCTAACATCATGTTCGGTAGTGAAAGATGGGAAGCTTTCCCTTTAAAATCAGGAATAAGACAAAGCTGTCATCTTTCCCCATACTATTCAACATTGAACTGGAAGTTCTAGCTAGAGCAATTAGCAAGGGGGGGGGGAAAGCCCTTCAAATTGAAAAGGATAAAGTAAAATTATCTCTTTCTGCAATTGACATCCTACACTTAGAAAATCCCAAGGGCTATGGAGACATACAGGTTCTATGGTCATGATAGATGGCTCTGGAGATCATTGCCTTGCCAGTGGGCCCTACTTTGGAATTTGTGCTCCTGAGTGTGGTGGAGTTGAACTCAGATGTGACCACTCTACACATGTCTCTTCTGTCACTTTTACAGAACTTGTGATTGGCGCTGGGGTTTGTGTATGCGCAGGAGAGTTGAATCTCTGGACTGTCCAAGTCAGCACAGTTGCAACACCTATTCTCCAGTTCGTTAGACTTACCCAGTTCGTTAGCTGAGGGGAACCAAGAGTGTCTACACCTGCAAGCAGGAGAATCGCATCCATCAGTCATGTGGGATCTAAGCCCCGTCTTGATTTAGATGTGCAGTGGACATTGCCATCCCAGGGTCCACAGGATGCAGGAATATAATATGGATTGGAGTGGACTTGCTGGCATTCTACTATAGAACTGTTGTGACTGTAGCAATGGAAGAAATTATATCATTGATGTGGAGATGGTGGCCACGGGAGTTGCTGAAGGCAGGGAGAGGGAGGAAGGGATGTGATATGGTGTATTTTTGGGACTTGGAATTGCCCTGAATGATACTTCAGGGACAGATGCAGGACATTATATATCCTGCCATACCCACTGGATGGACTGGGGGAGAGTATGAACTACAGGGTAAACTATGGTCCATGTGGTGTGGCAGTGCTCCAGGGTGTATTCACCAAATGCAGTGAATGTGCCTCACTGATGAAAGGGGATGTTGATGTGGGAGGGGTGGGGGTGGGGAGTGGGGAGTAGGGTATATGGGAACCTCCTATTTTTTTTTTTTTAATTTTTTTATTTATTTATTTATTTTTAAAGATTTATTTTTATTTATTTAATTCCCCTCCCCTCCCCCGGTTGTCTGTTTTTCTGTGTCTTTTTGCTGCGTCTTGTTTCTTTGTCCGCTTCTGTTGTCGTCAGCGGCACGGGAAGTGTGGGCGGCGCCATTCCTCGGCAGGCTGCTCCCTCCTTCGCGCTGGGCGGCTCTCCTTATGGGTGCACTCCTTGCGCGTGGGGCTCCCCTACGCAGGGGACACCCCTGTGTAGCACGGCACTCCTTGCGCTCATCAGCACTGCGCATGGGCCAGCTCCACACGGGTCAAGGAGGCCCGGGGCTTGAACCGCGGACCTCCCATGTGGTAGACTGACGCCCTAACCACTGGGCCAAAGTCCGTTTCCCTCCTATGTTTTTTAATGTAACATTTTGTGTGATCTATTTATCTTTATTTTTAAAAAAAGATAATTTTTAAAAAGGGGGCAAAAAAAAAAAAAAAAGAAAATCCCAAAGAATCCACAAAATAAACTACTAGAGCTAATAAACAAATTTAAAAACATCAGGTTACAAGATAAACACACGCACAAAAGTCATTTGTGTTTCTATACAAGGAACAATCCAAAAAGGAAATCAAAACAGTGTGGTACTGACATAGCCGTAGACATATAGACTGGTGGAATAGAATTGAGAGTCAAGAAATGAACCCATATGTCTCAGGTCAATTGATTTCAACATGAGTGTCAAGCCCATTTAGTGGGAAAAGAATAGTCTTTTTAACAAATGGTGCTGGGAAACCTGGATAGACCAATTGGACCCCTGCCTCACACCATATACAAAAATTAACTCAAAAGGGATTAACAACTTAAATATAGTAGATAAAGTGAATTTCATCAAAATTAATAATTTTTGTACTTCAGAGAACACTATCAAGAAAGTAAAAAAGCAATATATAGAATGAGAGAAAATATTTGGAAATCATATACCTGATAAGGGTCTAATATCCAGAATATATAAAAACTCATACAACTACAAAAGGAAGACAAGCCACCTAGTTTAAAATGGGCAAAGAATTTGAACAGATGTTTGTCCAAAGAAGTTATACAAATGACAAACAAGCACACAAAGACATATCCAACGTCATTAGGGAAATACAATCAAAACCACAATGAGACCACTTCACACCCACTAAAAAAGAAAAACAGGCAATAACAAGTGTTGGCAAGGAGGTGGAAAAATTGAAACCCTTGTGCTTTGCCAGTGGGAATGTAAAATGGTTCAGCCTCTGTGGAAAACAGTTTGGCGGTACCTGAATAGGTTAAACATAGAAATATAATATGACCCAGCAATACACTTCTAGATATATACCCAAGAGAATTAAAAATAGGTAATAAAACAAATACTTGTACACATGTTCATAGCAGCACTATTTATAAAGCCAAAGATGGAAACAACCTAAATGGATGACACAGAGACCCTCTCACCACAGGCCCCACCACCACCCTCTGTCTGCCTGCAGAAGCCCCACAGGCAGGGGAGATGTGCTCCTGCTGCACCAGATAGGTTCTTCAGGGTTTGATTAGCTGTCTGGGGCTAACTGTTCCTTGCTGAAGATGGAGAAAGCAAAACCAGAATTACCCTTGTCTATAGGTCCAATGCCTTGGTTTCCACCACAAACTGCAGTCCAAAAACATAGAAAGGGAAAGATAGAGAGGACACACTTAACAGTAAACACAAACAATAGAGTGATGTGATTATTTTACTGCCTGCACTGCAGAGCAGAATTTGCAAACAGAGGTTAATGATAACGTGACAATGAGCTTTCACCTGAAAGCTTCCGAATGGTAAAATGAAATGGGACATCTGTGGCATGGTTTGCGTTGGGCCCATTGTGCTTATGATACATAAAATGAGTCACACTGGTCAAACGTCCCTTCCGTTGTAACCAGTGTGAAGCTTCTTTTATTCAGAAGGAGCTTCTTTTATTCTTTATGTGCCTTCGGAGGCACATAAAGTTACACTCTGGAGAAAAGCCATTCAAATGTCCTTTCTGCTGTTCTGCCTCTAGAAGAAGGGATGCCCGCACAGTACACCTCAGGACCCACTCTGGATAAACCTCACAAGTGCAACTATTGTGGATAAAGCTGAAAGCAGCATAGTTCACTGGAGGAGCACAAGAAATGCTGCCACAGTTATCTCCAGAATGCCAGCATAAAACTTCTGGGCAGGTCTTGAGTCACCATGTACCTCCTACGGAAGATTGTTAGGAACAAGAGCCAATTATGGACAACAGTATTTCTCAGGTAACTTCTGAGAGACCTTCTATCATAGAGAAGCTCACAGGGAACATGGGAACTCATAAAAGCCCCACTCCACCAAAGTTTGTGGGGGAAAAATCTCATGTGATTCAGCTACCCAGATATCCACTTTGAGATGAACTTAACATATGAGAAGGAGGCTGAGCTGATGCAGGCTCATATGATGGACCGAGTCATCACCAATGCAGTCACCTACCCTGGAGCTGAGGCCCTCCACCCTCTGATGCAGCACCCACCACACATGATCACTGAGATGGCCCCAGTTAATAAGCTGAGCTTATTCTCAGGTCTACTATCCAAATAGGATAGAAAGGCCCATTAGCAGGGAAACTCTGATAGTCATGAAAACAACATGAATGGCTCTATCTCTCATCAGACCAAAGAGTCAACCTCAGGAAAGAGAGGCCTCTCCCAGTGGTAGCTGCCTGGATTCTACTGACTCAGAAAGCAGCCATGATAACCACCAGTCCTACCAAGGAAATACTACCTTAAGTCCCAAGAGGAAACAAAGCCCAGCTTATATGAAGGAGGATCTCAAAGCTCTGGATGCCACCAAGGCTCCTAAGGGCTCTCTAAAGGACATCTGCAAGGCCTTCAGTGGAGAAGGAGAACAAATTAGGGCCTTCAAGTGTGAGCACAGCCGAGTCCTTTTCCTCGACCTTGTCATGTACACCATTCACTTGGTTTGCCACTGGAATGCAGCATCTGTGGCTGTAGAGGCTAGGATTGTTATGAGTTTCCGTCACACATTGTTCAAGGGGAGCACATAGTCCACTAGGCCTTTTCATTCCGAAGGGGATCCCTATGAAGTAAGGAACTGAACATGAAGAAATACTGCACTTAAAGTTGCATCTTCCCTCAGATGTTGACATTTTATTTTTTTTTGATATTGCTATTGTCAATAATTCTTATTTTGTGGACCCTGCTCTGCCTAATTATAATAAGGAAGAAACAGAAGAGAGAAGGAACAAGGGATGTTTCTTGATAACTTGGCTTGTTTATTTTGGAGAAATTTTAAAGCAGTTCATTTCTACCATGCATAGAGATAAGGTGTATCAATCTTTGAAAGAATCACTTGATTCATATAGATTCACCTAAGAGATTCTAATTTGCCACCGATACTCAGGATGATAATCAAAGACAGGAAAGTTTAGAGTTTTCTGGGTAGGACTTATGATGTAGTTTGTTTAAAAATATAAATCATTTTTTTGTTTGTTCTCTAGAGCTCGTGGAACACAAATCAAACACATAGTTATTTTCTGTGATAACTGCTAGGTTGAATTGTTGTGGGTTCTGTTTACTTCCACTATGGAATTTATACTACAGTATGTTATACACTGTACCATAAAACAAAACGTTTAAACTACAGGTAGTTAAGAGCACAATACAGGGAAACGGACTTGGCCCAGTGGTTAGGGCGTCCGTCTACACATGGGAGGTCCGCAGTTCAAACCCCGGACCTCCATGACCCGTGTGGAGCTGGCCCACGCGCAGTGCTGATGCGCGCAAGGTGTGCCATGCCACGCAGGGGTGTCCCCCACATAGGGGAGCCCCACTCGCAAGGAGTGCGCCCCGTAAGGAGAGCCGCCCAGCACGAGAGAAAGTGCAGCCTGCCCAGGAATGGCGTCGCCCACACTTCCTACGCGGCTGAAGACAACAGAAGTGGACAAAGAAACAAGATGCAGCAAACAGACACAGAGAACAGACAACCGGGAAGGGGGGGAAATTAAATAAATTAATAAATCTTTAAAAAAAAAAAAGTCTGAGACTGACCTCTATAGTCTTAAAAAAAAAAAAGAGCACAATACATCTGAGATCCTGGGATCTTATTTGTCCTCAACTTAAGCACTCGCTTTTCCATAATTTTGATGATTGGCATTTTATAGACACCCTGGCAGCCTTACTTTTAATACCTTTAATGAATAGTATTTTTATCTACTTTTCAGAATAACATACGGTCTAAGAGTGACTAAGAGTTTTCAGGAGACACTTCTATTTTTCATATAATTGTTTGGGATGTTTTTTGTTGTTGTTTTAAGCTGTAATGTGATGGCAGCATATAGTATACATATATATTTCTCAAAGTATGCTTATTGTGATTGTCACCTTATCAGCAGTTTATCAATGTTAACCCATCAGTAGAAAAGTGTAATTAGGCTAATTCCAGGGGGTGGGAAACACTTAGTAATCCTTTTTCTGGTATTTCTCTTTTCACTGTTTTTTTCAAGCTGTGGCTACCTAGTGTTCTGTCCATAGTCCATGAGTAGAAGATCTTAAAAATCTTGCTAGAGGCTGTTTATATCAAAATCTCCTCAGAGCAATTGCTCATTTGCCCTGAATGTGGCTAACTTGAACACTGTAGGGTGATTGAACTAGGGATACTTCTTGTATTTCTTCCATGATAATATTTACCACCCTTGGTACAAGGAAAATGGAATTTCTTTGTAAACTGTACATTGGAGTACAGATAAAGAAAAACGAGCAACAAAACAAAGTTGATTTTTACCTTTCTTGGAATCTAGAATGTAACTGAACCCCCAAGCAAAGTGTCTGTGTCCTGAACACTTCTCTTATTTCAAACACATTCACTTCCATGCAAGTCCTCAGAAGGGAATGTCGATCCCTTCCTACAGAATTTCCCTCCTTGTAACCATATGATATATGTTACCATATTTCATGTGCAGATTTTCATTTCATTTATATGGATACTGTTTTTCTTTATACTCCCACAGCAGCAGAGGGGAGGAACTGACTGATATCGATTGAAGTCATTTGGGGGACACATTTGTAGGGCAGAACTCGCGGTTGGTGTTCGATGTGAACAGGTCTGGCTCCGACTGGATTATATGATAACCATTTGCATATACTGAAATTCAGTTAAGCAGGAACTGATAACTGCTCTAAAAGATTATTAAATAGTATGCTGAAACTAGGTTTCTTCATCTTAATACAGGGTGGTATGAAATTATCAAGACTAGAAAACGGTGGACAGATGAAATGTGGTCCCAATGCTGCTCTTAACTCATTCTCTGGTTTGCTGTCTGCTTATTTAAGCAAACTCTAAGCCCTAATATAGCAAAAACTAGGCAAAAGTGATTACAACTCAGCTCTTTCACTAGTCTCTGCTATAACTATTTTTGGATCGATAGCCAAACGGTTCCTTTAAATCTAAGAGACTGCACCAGAACAGTGATGTGAAATCTGTTATACCAATGTCAACTGTTACTTTTTCTTCTGCGTGCTTTTGGTACATTGTGAACATACAATTTATTCATAGGTAAAGCATGTCTTTGAGAATCCATCACCCCCACCCATCATCACCACTACAAAATAATATTGGAATTTTTTTTCCTTTTGGAAGAAAGTGAATAATTTTAAGATCAAGTGACTTTGTGTTTTACTGGAATTTAAGAAAACGTTTGGATTACAAAATATGCTTGTAACTTTGTGTGTGAATTTCTTCTGGCATCTTCTATTAACATTCTCCCTGCTTACATATGAACAGTCACATCCCTACCTACTCTGAAATGAAACTGAATTTGAGTGGACCTAAAGAGTTGTGTAGTACCCCTATGAAAACAATACTAATGCACCCTTCTTTTCTGATTTCTGCCCTTATTTTTGGAAATCTGTTTTGTTGAAGAGAGTTAGAATTTGTGAGAGCATATTTGCTCTAAGTATATACTTGTATTTTCTTAGCTTTAGTTCATAAGAAACAGAAAGAGGTGGGGATGGCTTAGGGTATGGTGGGGACAAATGAGGACAAAGTGAATTCAGATTTGTAGATTACAAAGAATTCTCTTGGACATAATGCTTTCTGAGAAACTCTGGATGGCTATATTTGTATGCCTTTTCTTCACAAAAGGAAATAGATATGCACAGTGGTAAAATCTAAAATTAGATATGACGGTCAGACACCAAGTAAATCACATTTTTAAAAAAAGGATGTAATGAAGTAGTGATATATGCTAGAACATGGATGAATCTCAAAAACATGCTAAGTGAAAAGAGCCAGATACAGAAGGCCACATATTATATGATTCCATTTATATGAAATGTGCAGAATAAGTAAATCCATAGCAACAGAAAGTTTATTGTGGTTCCCAGAGACTGGGTGAGTGGGGGGTGGACAGGGTGAAGGGAATGGTGATTAACTGCTTAATGTGTGTGGAGTTCTATTTTGGGGTGATGAAAATATTTGGAGGTTGATAGAGGTGGTAGTTGCACAACGTTGCAAATATTCTGTCACTGAATTGTTCACTTAATAGTGGTTTAATTTTATGTAATATGAATTTCACCTCAATAATTTTTTTTTCTTATAAGAAGTAGCTGTGTGTTTAATAAGTCCCTCCCCATTGTATCTTACCCTCTCTGTTACCCAGTCTGTAGATGGGTTTGGGCAAAAGTTTCTGGAATGGAAGAATGTTATCTTTTCAGATACCCTCAAATGTTTGTCCCACTTCAGAAATATTTGAACGACAGGATCCTCTGTGAAAATGGGTTGGGGCTGGGTTGAGAAAGAGCCAAGTGGCCCTAGAAGTAACTCAGGTGAAAGAGGAGTCTGTATGTCTCCAGTCATGCTTTCCTAGAAGTTCCAATATTAGGGTCACGGTTTAGCACTGTGGGAAGCAGAGAAACAAGGACCATCACCTTGCAAGAGATAGTAAATCCCCATTCTGAGTTTTCCATGAGGAGTGAATGTATGTGGGGTAACAGATAAAGTGTCAGCGTTACTAAGAAAAACAAAGGAGCGATATTAACTTTGTATAACTTGTGAATGTATTACTAATATTTCAGAATTAATAATGGATTTTTTTTTAATTAAAGAAGAAATTGCCAAACTATTTTACAAAGTGGTTGTACCACTTTACATTCTCATCAACAATGTATGAGGGTTCTGGTGTCTCCAGATTCTCACCAATACTTGTTATTGTCTGTCTTTTTTATTATAGATATTCTAGAAAGTGTGAAGTGATTATGCTTTTAAGGAAGATGTCAAACTAAACCTCCTACAAGTCTATTTTTTATTTGGAACTGCTTTATTTTGAATGATTTTTATGATAGTTCAAATTTGTTTCTGAATGCTTTTCTAATGTACCTTATCTTATAAAATCTAGTTGTAGTTCGAATTTAGAATAACCATAGGTTCAGATGTCCTGGCTCTTTGTCAGGTTTTATCCTGGCTTTAATTATGGTGTTTCTAAAAATATTATATTCGACTGATAAACTCAAACTACATGGTTTGACTCCCCCTCGCCCCCAAAATGGCTGATTATTTCTTCTCCCTGAGAATTTAAAGATTGGTTTCAGAAGGCAGCTTGTTTCAGTTGAGCATCTTCCTAGCTTTAGGCTGTAATTAGTTAAATGATTTCACATGGCCATAAGTATATTAGTCTTTAGTTTGAAAGCTCTGCAAAAGCCAAGAATACTACTGCAAGTGTCAGGGGCTTATCTCCAGTAATTTAGTAGCACTAAATGAGAACATCCTTGTCATATATGCAAAGAATGTGGAAAAGGAAAGGTCTAAAGGTTTTCCAGTGCTCTCGGAAAGAAGCTGGAGGTTTCTGAGCAAGTTCATTAAAGGTTTATCAGCGATGAGAAAGGTTTCAGCAAAGGGCTTTCAGCTCCTCTAATTCTGTTAACACAAACAAATTGTTAACTACTTATTCTAAGGTTTTCTTTTTCAAACTCTAACTTCGGTTTCTTAATGCATTTTCTTGTTTTATAAGAGGCAGTAAAACACATCTGGTAGTATTTAAGGAAGGAATTTTTCTTAATGTATGGGTAAATATTCAGAGCATATGGCACTTGTAAATAAAGAATCCAATTCCTGTTAGAAATGTATAAATGCTATATTTTAAGATATTTCACTTTGAAAACAGCCTGGAATTTGCATTTGTCTGAAGTATGTGTGACTTTTAGGAAATTGCAGTCTGTCTTTTGGCTGTTTTGTCTTTAAGAAAAAAGTGAACATCTTGATTTTCTTGGCCCACACTCTCTGTTTCCATTTCCTACTCTTGGCTGAGGTTCCATAATCAAAGTTAGGCAGTTGTTATGCAAGTCTCCGGGGCTTGGACGCCCTTGTACCTCTCCAGCATTTAAACACAATGTCTCTGTGTTTCCAAATAAAGCTAAGATTGTACAATACTTTTTTCCCATTTCTTTGGTTAGCCTTGACCTCTGTGAATTAGTATGTTTCTTTACATATTTAAACTCACAGCTTAGCTGGATTCTTAATAGAAGGAGATTATGAAAGGTAAGTAGAAATCTTAAAAACATTAAAACATTCTCTTTACAACCAAAATATTCATGTAACAAAGATTTCAAAGCTGCAGCTCTTGGCCCACTTATTTTACTTCAAATGTGATACAACTAATTCTAGTTGAACAAAATCATTTTGATCATAACTTCAGAGGAGAGAACTGTTAAGCAACTGAGATTTCGTGTAAATACCCAAGAGGGAGTCAACAGTAAAATCTTCAGTAAAATCATTCACATGTTGAAATAGCAAGGGGATGGGAATGCATTGAAAATATTATCCAGGGCACACCAAAAAATAATCAGATATCTTGTGCATAAGAAAAAAATCCAAAAAAATACTTATTGAAAGATATGCCCTTGTCTGGCAATCAGGCACCATCCAAGAAAATTATTGCAGAAAATCACAGTGTTAGGAAAGGCTTGCAGATTGCTAGCCTTAATCAGGTACATCATGGGGGAAAAGTCTGATTATATGTTCTTGTCTTTGTCTAAAATCCAGAAGAATTCATACATACTATTCTGTGCATTTATGGTCACTGCTGTTCAGGAGAGATATGACAGGCCTAGGAAAGATCCAAAGACACACAGTAGAATAATCAATATCGCTGCAGGACTTACAAATGAGAAACAGAAAAAAGAATTCTTCAACCTGGAATGGTAAAGGCAAAGATGAGATATTGCAGAACTCCACAAGTTTTTGAAATCCTAACTAGTTGTTTCTTTACTTATTGTCTGTCTTCTCCACCAGATCGTATACTTCACAGGGTCAAGTATGCTGTCTTTATTTTTTAACTGTTTGTTGAAATAGAAGATACATGCAGAAAATGGCGTGCATCCTAACTGTATAGCATGTATGTTTACACACAACATGAGCTTATTTAAACAGCACCCAGATTAAGAACCAAAACATGCAGTCCTCAGGGGCCCCTGTCGTGCTTCTTTGGAGCCAAGACCCCCACCCAGGGCCAGTCATCACCTGACATCTAACAGCAAAGGTTTGTTGTACCTGCTTTTGAACTTACTCTAACTGGAATCTTACAGTGCACAGTATTTCATGTCTACCTCCTTTTGCTCAGCATTGTGTAAGATTTGTCCGTGTTGGTGTGATTGTAATTCATGGTCTCATTGCTGTATAGTGTTCCGTTGTGTGGATGGACCACAAATTATTGATCTTAATAGTATACTGTTCCTGGGCAGTTCAGTTTGGGGCTGTTATAAATAGTACTGCTATAAGCTGTCCTGTACATGTCTTCTGATGAACACGAACATATTTATGTTGGGTAGAATTGCTAAATCATAGAGTATGGTCCATACATATGGTCAGCTTTAGTAGATGCTGCCAAACAGTTTTCCAAAGTAGGTGTACCAATTTACACTCTCTCCAGGGTTGTAATTGCCCCTCATCTGTTTCGCCACTGGTTTTGTCCATCTTCTCTACCTTTCGGGTGACTGTGAGGCGGTATACCATTGTGGATTTAATTTGTATTTTCCTGATGCACAATGTTTATTTTGTTCATCACTCTATATATCACTCTATATAGTAGCATAGTGTCTCTGTTTTTTACTAGTCAGGGCTCTTTCAATACAAGTGACAGAGACTCAACTCACATTAGCTTAAGCAGAAAAGGAAATTTAATGGCTCTTGTAGCTAGTAGGAGGACTGGAGTAAGTCAAAGAGTCAAAAATAGAGTTGCAGCCCCTTGGTGACTGAAGCCAGGTGCTCAGTGACAGATTCTCTCTCCACTCTGCGTGAGCCTCTCATCTCTGCCTGTCGCTGCACAGTTCACTCTGCCACAGCAGTGCACAGGCCTTCTCACACAGCCAGGAAGACAGCCGTCAGCAGCCCCAGTGTCACATCTTCACAACCTAGCAACCCCAGCAGAAGAAGACTTCTTCCTTGGGAGCCTGTCAATTCCAGCCAAGCAAGCTGGGTTGACCAAGCTTAAACTGTCACTATTTGTAAGGAGGTGATAGTATTCTGATGAGCCTGGGTCCTATGGCTAGGAAGGGGGATTTGTTGCCAGAACGGAGATGAGAAAGCTTCCTGGGCAAAGAAAAACAGGTATCTAACTGTCCACTGTAACTTTACACACAGTAGACAGTCAAAGTCATTTTTAATGAATGAGTCAATCCAAGTTTATCAGGTTGGGTAGGTCATAGATAGGATGAATATGAAATATTTTTACTAAGAGATACACTAGGAAAATAAAGCAGTATTTTAGGGCAGCAGAGAAAATTTCCCCTAATTCAAGAAACAGTCCATGCTGAAAATATGAATTATTATAAGAAGCATTTTTGCCAATTGAAGGATGATATGTAGAGAAATTAGTAAATGAAAATACAATGTTTGCTATTCTTCTAGTATGTATGGATTTGAAGCTAAGCTTGAAAAAAACTAGTTCCCTCCATGTGTCCTGGGCCTGCTGTGAGTGAGTCTGAACAGAAATTAGTGAGTATGCAACTACTTTATGTGGTCTATGGCCAGACTGCAAGACGTGTGTTATTCTAGGACCCAGATAAAAACTATGCATTTTTATCCTTAAATTTTTTTAGTAAAAAAATGGAAACTACTTATTAAATTAACTAAATATAATACTTAAACCTGTGATAGTACATAACGGGGAAAATAATACCAGAAATAAGCATCTAGGCAAACTTTGCTATCTTTCTTCCTAATCTCAAATGTAATGTAGGATCCTGGATGGGATCCTGGAACAGAAAAAGGACATCAGGTAAAAACTAAGGAAATCTGAATAAAGTATGGACTTTAGTTAATAATAATGCATAAATATTCATTCATTACATGTAATAAATATACCATTCTAATGTAAGATGTTAGTAATAGGGGATCTGGGTAGGGGGTATATGGGAACTCTCTATAATATCTTTGCAATTTCTTTGTAAATGTAAAACTGTTCAAAAAATTAAAGTTTATTTTTAAAAAAATAGGGATAGGGTCTTTAAAGGAGCCCATGCAAGGAAGGTCCCCTGAAGCTTAAGCTTTATTTGTTTCAGGGTAAATAAACATCTGATCTTCCTCCATTCTGATCAGCACTTCACTTGATCATGGGTAACCTAACATTTGCTTCAAGAAACATACTGTTGGGGTACAGATGTGACTCAAGCAGTTGGGCACCTGCCTCGCACATGGGAGGTCCCGGGTTCAATTTCTGGTGCCTCCTGAAAAAACAAACAATAAGCAAGCAAACTAAAAATCAACTCAGGGGAGCTGATGTGGTTTAGTGGTTGAGTGCTGGTTTCTGACATACGAGGTCCCAGGTTCAATCTCCAGCCCCCCATACCTCAAAAAAAAAAAGTTGGACCAACCTTCCATGTGTCCAAATCTTAGTTTTTCTGTTACCCCATTTAATTTCTTCCCCCTGGCACAATTTCTCTACACACACACCCTTCCCATCTGTCTATAGAGTTTTCTAACTAGAAATTACTCTACCTTTGCCAGGTGGTTCTAGAAAGAGCCACCAGGAAGCTGGACCATCGGGGTGGCTGGGGTGTGGGGAAGACTCAGGTTCTGCCCCATGCTTTTCCCCTCACCGGCGCCTCCTCTCAGTCAGGGGGACCCGTGGGGAGAATGGGAACTTGCCTCTGCCCTCAGCAGCCCAGAGAGATGGAGACACCAAGGCTTAAAAACTGAGAGTAAATCATTTTCTTTTCAAAACTGATGTTACATACGACATGGAAAAAGGCAGTGCTGGGTCTAACCCCGTCACTGTGTTAACAAGGGTTTAGCTGGAAGGAAGTTGAAAGATGGGGCATCCTGTCTGACTGTAAACAAGGATAATTGAGAACATTCTCAAACACTGTTTACTGTCTTCCAACACAGAAGTCATCATGAATATCAAATAATATAAACAAGATAAATAAAACACATTCAGTTATAAAATAAGTATTGTAACTGAAGGGTTTTTGTGAGACTTTTTTCCTGTCTTAATTGAATAAAAATGAGATATGAAAAAATAGTAAAAATTATAAAGAAGTAAAAATATTGTTTGGGGAATAAAGGAATTTCATTTGAGAATTTCACCCTTAGAACTTTGGGAACCAATTTTTTTACCTTAAATCTAATCACTTGAACTGGACCCTGAAAGGTGGACTTGGAGACAACAGGCATTCCAGGAAAAAAAAAACAGTAGAAAAAAGAAAAAAGGCATTTCCGTCTTAGGGGCTAAAGAGGACATTGTCCTGGTGAAGGGGAAAAAGTTAGAAGTAGAGAGGTTTTTATCAAGCAGAGCAGTTCCACCATGTGTTCTGGTTTTCTTCTTCAGGGCCAGGCCAGAACAAATCAAATTTCTCTTGTGAGTGACACATCCAGATCATGCATCTTCTCCCTCCCTTTCCAAAGACGTCCCCAGGCTCAATTATCACTGTGCCTTCTGTTGTTTGGTTTGGATGGTCATGCTGTGTGCGTATGTGTGTGTACGTTCGATCTGTTCTACTTCTGTCTCCTAGGGTTACTTCCCAAAAGAAGACACTATCAAAAATATGATGCGATTCCTTCCCAGCTTTTCTCCACGCATATGACACACTTTTGATTCCCCTCACTAGCCTGGTGGCTCTCCGGCCACTCCCTTGGTGGTCTTTGTTCTACCTGGCTAGAGCCACATTTCATCTTCCAAGCTGGGCACGCGGGTAGGACTCCCACCTCCCATTGTCTAGGTCAGGGTCAGCAAACTTCTGCAAAGAGCCAGGTAGCAAATATTTTAGCCTTTGCCAGCCACATGGCTCTGACACAACCACTACACTCTGCAATTATAGCACAAAAGCAGCCATAGTCTATATATAAATGAATGAGTATGGCTGTGTTCCAATAAAACTTTATTTAGGGGCACTGGAATTTGAATTTCATATAATTTTCATGTGTCATGAAATGTACTTTTGATTTTCTTTTCAGCCACTTACAAATCAGTTTTAGCTTGTGGGCAGTTGTGAAATGTGGCCTGAGGGTCACAGTTTGCTGAACCTGCTCCGGGTAGTTCCCTCCTCCTTGTGATGCAAGCTGATTATTCGCTGGCAGGGTGTTTAATCAGGCGGAGCCTTCTGTTAGTAAAATTCCCTAAATCTTCATTTTAAAAATGCTTATGGACTATATTCCCAATAAAGGGGGTCCCTTCAACCCTGAAATCCCCTGATTCTGGCCAAGTCTGTACAAAATAAGAAAAGCCAGGTAAAGGTAGAATCAAAGTAAAGTGGGTCCCCTGCTGCGGGTGGGAGGGGCTCAGGGGCCACCGCAAGCCCCTAACCGGGGGGCATCGGTTCAGAACAGCCGTGAGTCCTGAGCAGGCAGCGCGGGCGCCCTCCTCCAG